>NW_004443448.1:653884-670561 GCF_000184155.1 Fragaria vesca subsp. vesca
TAACTACTACTACTACTACTCTCTCTCTCTCTCTCTCTCTCTCTCTCTCTCTCTCTCTCTCTCTCTCTCTCTCTCTCTCTCTGATCCTCTCAAATCTCATTTCTAGGGTTTCGCCGAACACCACCGTCCGTGGCGGAGCCGATCGTCTCCTCTTCACGGACAAGAGCCACGTCAACGCCAAACACTGGCCCGTTGCCTCGTCGCGTTTCGATTCCAAAAGACAGAGATCTGCCTCTCTGATCTCTAGTATGGTGCTTCGTTTCAGGTTTCACGGTGCCGATCCGGCATTCGATTCACTCGGTATGAGCGACGCCGATTCAGAGTTCATTGTTGCCGAGGAGCACGAACAATGCGGTATACTTCTCTCTTTTGCTTCAAGGATCGATCTGAGTTAGGGTTTTATTTTTACGTTTGCTTTTTAGTAATTGTTTAGTGTTTAATTTGATTGTGGTTAGTGGTTAGTAGTTGCAGGTTAGGGATTGGTATAATTGCCTTACAGGAGCCAGATGACCATGACAAAGTATCAGAGATCCGTGATTTGTGTATGGTCAATTCTTCATACTCATGTTTTCAACATAATAAGCAATAATGACTGTGCGGCTGTGTATTTTGTATCTATATGTATGGTCACTGACGGCTTTCCTGCTCAAAACTTGTGAATGTTTGTTGATGATTGTTGTTTCAACTTGATTGTTATCTCTTCAAGACTTGAGTTCTAACGGTTTACTGGGTGTTAGTAACTGGTTAGTGGGGGTCAGTAACTGATCAGTAACTGATTATTGGGGGTCATTAACTGGTCAGAAATTGGTTGTTGGGAGTCAGTAACTGGTTACTGGGTGTTACTAGGTGTTAGTAACTGGTTATTGGGGGTCAGTAACTGGTTACTGGGGAAATTCCGGTGACCGGAGGCCCGCGGTCGGAGAAATTCCGGTGATCGGAGTCCGGCTACCGGTGACCGGAGTTTGAGGTTCCGGCCAAGTCTTTTCATGTTGAAGAGGTGGGGGCAAAATAGTCTTAAAATAAAATAGTTTGTTAAGATTTTAGTAAGATTTGGCCATTTGGACATAAAAAAAATTTAATTTCATTCAAATGAGCTCATAGAAAATATTGCCATTGGAATAGGCAATATATTGTCATTGGAATAGGCAATAAAGGGTTACAATTAGTACTAAATAGGCATTTTCCCTTTAATGGTCTATGAAGTCTGCCAATTCTAGGTAGTGTTTTAATTCCATGCAGAGTTGAGCAAATTTTGTTAGATTGATTTATCTCTATTTCTATGGACTTTAGATTGTTGTAATAACAATAAAAAGAAAAATAATTACAACAATAAAAATAAAAATAAAAATATAGCAAAAATCAAAGAATAAAATTAAAATAATCATGATTTGAAACAAAGTGTGTTCTTATACAGTGCAACTACACTAGTTACCCAACTCCAGGAAGGGTGGTCCTCAGATCTACATGCTCCAAAACCCCAGTTGGAACATGTAGCTGTAGATTTTCAACTCTTTGCAACTTATAGGAAGCTGAAGAATAGCTAGGCTACGGGAGTTTGCATGCAAGCAAATTTGCAAAGTTGCACCAGCATACTTGCACGTTCTACTGCATTGTTTGGAGGTTCCATTCATCAAAGCTAATTCCCTCTTCACTCTTCAGCAATGCTATGTGGATCATCATCTGTTTTTATAACAAACCTCTCAAGTACTGGCATTGTGTCATCAGCACTCTAAGGATTTAAATCCTGACAATTCTGTGAAGTTGCTGATCCCTCCAAAATCATTAGAATGCTAGTTGCGTGCTCCTCCATTTCAACTTCATTATCTTCATAAATCTCACCATCCATGTTCCTCATTATTCTCATTGTCATTGTCTTGATCTTCATTGCTATGTGTTTGTGTGTGTGTATTCTCTACATTTTCATCACCATCATTCATCGGCCATAGTAGTAGCAATTGTAGTCATCCAAGCATTATCAATGACAATGAACTTAAGCACCCAGGCAATTAAGGTCAAAGATGTCTTCGAAATTTCATACTAATAGCAGGCTCCTCTATGTATTATGCACTTCCAATTGCATTTTTGGTTAATATAGAGATAGTACATCAGATTTTGTAATGAATGTAACTAACAAAATAGCATTAGCAGTTGAAAATGTTAAAAGAACAAAACCAAAACAGATACTTGATTGACATATACTGCAACTCAGTTCAGCCATATCTGAAGGTTAACATAAATTGTCCTTAAATTTTAGCCTTTCCATATATAAAGTACAGACATATGCTGAAGCTTGAGAACCAAATAGACATTAGACAATCTCGATCACTACAGAATTTGGACGGCAACAGTACTTTATATAAACCTTTTTCTACAGTTAGATTTATAATCACTCAATCAGTATGTCCTACCCATCTAATCAATAAGACAAATTATATAGGGTTTTTTTTTGAAATACAAAATCTTTTTCAATGAAAGAATTTTCTGTGGGAACAATGGAAGTCTATAAATTCACAAACCTAAAATATAAAATCTGTTGCATTCAATTCCAGAATTCCGAAACAAGACAAACCTAACTAACCGCTGAACGAAATACAAATACAAAAAGTTCTAATCAGAATTAGAAGCAGCAGTCGTGCATAAAAGAATCATAGGAGAACCCTGTTACAACACAAAGCATCTAATTCACATAACAAAGAAAATACAAGCTCCAGCCATCATCATCATCATCAATAAATCTCAAACGAGAACAGCAACAAAGAGCGAAATCAGAATGAGGGAAAGTACCTTTGTTATCAGAAAACAAAGGCGTTAAGATCGATCGTGGTCGTCAAGGCCAGTTCATCTTCGATGCTGTTGACGTTTCATCTTCAGTACCAGAGATGCTGAATACTTGAAAATCTCTTGTGTAGGGGTCAGATTTCTCAAGGGGTTTGGTATTTATACCAAGCACTAAAGAATCCTACAAAGTCGATGAAATAATAGAATCCTTCAAACTCGATGAACTTTTGAATATATACCACTAGATTTAGACGGATATTTTAGATTTATTGAATATCAACAGATTTCAAAAGACTTTTAAAAATCTGAATTGAATACCTATAGTATAGACTTTGGAAATACAAAAAAATCCAATAGACTTTTAATTGAATACAACCCCCTTAGATTTGCACTCTTTGTAATGGATGGTGTTAGTTTCCAATTGTTTCCACGAGTCTTATATAGAATTAAATTCAGTTTATTCCATTGTGGTTTAGAGGTAAATTCCCCCCCCCCCTTCCTTCCTTCTTGTCAGTACAATCTAGCACACAAAATCAACATCAGAAAACTTGCATTAATACACTTGAAGAAAACTAATCTTGTTACCAATTTCCATTTGCGTATATAACTGAAATGAGGCTCAGCAGATCAAAAACAGGATAACCAAAAACCGTACAAATGGAACCTCTCAACTAATATTCATCAGATTAGTAGGAGATTTACCTTGATATGATTTTTGTAAATTTCTGCTGTACACTTGTTATTGATGCTTGGCTAAAGGGTTTAGTCCCAAGTCATATACATCAGTTTATTCCTGAAATGAATAATTTGATAAGCCGAATGAAACAATTACATGCTGGAGGTGTGCTTGAAATTTTTGTTGACGATAATCAAATTTTGCAGAGGGATTTTGTTGGACCAGAACTGCTGAGAGACAAACATCGAGAATGAGAATGGAATACTTGAAATCAGTCCTGAAGCAAGACTTTGCGTTCTTTGACAGTCAAGCCAATTCTTCCATGACCTTCCAAGTCATTTCTACAAATCTACAATCTCTTATGATGCTCATTTAATCCAAGACACAATAGCTGAGAAGGTTTTTTACAACTGTCTGTTACATGCATATGCTTCCTGTTCTTTTTCTGCCTGCTTTGTGCCTCTTCCTCATCTCCACTCTCTCTGTCTACGTTGCCTTCCCAGTGATTACCCATATCTCACATACTACACATTGTTTGACCATTTCAACAGACCAGTGCTCTGTGCTCACGAGGATCGTCATCCTTCTTTTTACAGGGACCGTAACAATAAGGTCAACCCCATCCCATTCCTTTTGATATTTTAGGGCAATCTCAGCATACATGATCATTGGTACGACAGAGCTCACAGACAAGCATGGTCGCTCGGGTATGAGTTGAAGAGCTTTCCCCAGACTGCTTCTACCCAGTTTGTTCGATCGATCTTGTGGCAAAATCTCTATTCTGTCCTCCAGTCTCCCAGTAAAATAAATTACTTACTGTGAAGACATGAAATTACAACATTACCCTTCCGTAACAGACTTTATCAAACGTACGCATACTTTTGGCGTTTTCCAGCTTTTGCCCTATTTCTTAAGAAATGACATTTGAGTTGCCTTTTTTGCCTTCTGTCAGGGTTTTTAGACTAAAAGTGGTAGGAGTTGTATGAACACACAAGAAATCTCGGAAGTATGCGCAGTCTGACGGCTATATGAGGACGGTAAAACTATACCAACCCCTGCTCAAACTTCCATTTTTTGAAATAGGTATATATGCCGGTCTGGTCAAAACACTAGCTTATACTCAATTGTAAAACTATATCTTTAGTTAAAATTGTATACTTTATGATTAAATTACTATATCAAATTCAGGAATAAAAAGTTGTAACCCCTGCATCATTGTGTAAGCTTTTTAACTAGAATGCATTACTACAACTATATCTATATATTAACCGTATAACCCGCTGCAACGTGCGGGCACGCTTCCTAGTTAATAAAGTAGAAGCAGCCATTTACTGTTCATAAGCCCCTTGAAAATTACCGATATACCCTTATTTTTATTTTATTTACTGGACTGTCATTCAGTCTGAGAGAGAGACGATGACAATTGTGTAAATTACTAAAAATAGAAGATAAAATGATATTTAAAGATCGGATGACAGAGACGTAAATAAGCAGAAAAGCGAGGGTAGAATAGTAATTTCTGTAGTCTGAGTGGCCAACTCAATTACCATTCTGTCGCTGTCTTTTTTCTTATTTACAACTCTGTCAATGTAAAAGTTAATATAATTTTGTTATCAGTTTATATATAATTACAAAACTGTCCTTGCTCTGTTTAAAGCTACCTTTTTGTCCTGATATCTTTTGTTAATTACACAAAAACTTAAAAAGTTAAACCTCTCTCTCTGGTGCATTGTATTGAAAAAACAAAAACAACTAATTAACAATGCACACCAAGTCACCAACCACTACACGTTTTTCTCGCTATATCTTAAGCACCCTCATATGTTTAATTAATTGAGTGTTAAAAACAATATATCTAGCTGTAATCCATCTCTGGATTGAACCCTGCACCGTTGTTTTCACTTCTCACCATAAAGTACTCGGTTGGTACTCCCGATTTGTTTTTGGTAAAATGACAAAACTCATGTCTCATAACTTATGTGGTAGATCCTCTACCAAATCCATTTTATACAAAAAAAAACAAATCCATGATGTGAGCAAATAGGAATAAACAATCAAACAGTACAGTCCAACCAACTAATTAACAACGCCTTATATAGAAAAAAATAACTAACAATGCACACCAATTTTGACCAAAAATGAACACTAATCACGTACTCCATGTTTTTCTCGCTTATGTTTTTCTTTTGTTGCCCATCTGGGTGATCTGGCCTCGTGTGTCTAAGTTAAACACTTTAACCGAGTTAAAAATGAAAATATCTGTAATCCTTCTCCTAATTATCTAATTATCTTATGTGAGATCAACCACATAGCTAGGCCTAGGCATATATATAATTACTGGCTTATATAGAAGAAGATATTTGAGTACGATCTGCTAGCTGCTCATTATGGCGGAGCTGATCAACAATGAAACCCTAGCAATGATACTTGTTGCCATTTTCTTCATTCTGATCCTATACAGGTGGTCTTCCACTTCCACTACTACAAACTCATCACCACCTTCTCCACCGAAACTCCCTATCATCGGTAACCTTCACCAAATAGGCTCACCACGGTCTCCGCTACATCTCTCACTTCAAGCCTTGTCTCAAGTCCATGGCCCTCTCATGCTCCTCCACTTCGGAAGCGTCCCCGTTCTCGTCGTCTCCTCCGCCGAGGCTGCTCAGGCAATCATGAAAACACATGACCTCACGTTCTCCAGCAGGCCCAAGTCCACCGTCTTCGCAAAGCTTCTCTACAACTCTAAAGATGTGGCCACGGCACCTTACGGTGAGTACTGGAGGCAGGTGAAGAGCATCTGCGTGTTGAATCTCTTGAGCAACAAAAGGGTTCGGTCTTTCCGCGGCGTTAGGGAAGAGGAAACCAAAGCCATGATGATGAAGATAAGGGATTCAGAAGGAGGAGTAGTGAATTTGAGGGACATGCTTCTGACGCTTACAAACGATGTTGTCTCGAGAGTGGCTCTAGGGAAGAGTTACTACAGTGATGGGGTTTTTAAAGAGCTTTCGAATGAGCATACGGAGTTACTTGGAAGTCTATATGTTGGCGACTACATTCCATGGCTTGGTTGGTTGGACCGTGTCTCTGGTTTGGACGCGTCACTAGACAGAGTGGCTAAATTGTTTGATGATTTCTTGGATATAGTGATTCAAGAGCATATGGATAGTACCGTTCAGAAGGCCGAGGACGAGAAGGATTTTGTGGACGTTTTACTAGAGCTTCAGCAGCAACACTCTCCTGGTTTTCGCATTGACAGAACTAGCATAAAGGGTGTCATCTTGGTCTCTCTCTCTCTCTCTCTCTCTCTCACATACATGTATCCGTGCATGTGATCATCGAATGCCGGAGTTACATGGCAGATGTTATATATTTATTACATCATACTAATTGTTCAAATGCTAATTTGCAGGATATGTTTCTTGCTGGAACTGATACCATAGCCACACTCGCAGAATGGACCATGGCTGAGATCATAAAGCACCCAAAGGTCATGAGCAAATTGCAGACTGAAATTAGGGCTGTCAACAAAGGTGAAGAAGACATATTAACAGAGGATGATGTGATCAATATGCACTACCTGAACGCAGTGATCAAGGAGACTCTTCGCTTACATCCTCCACTTCCCCTCATTATGCCTAGGCAATCGACCCAAGATGTTGAATTAAATGGTTACAACATTAAGGCCAACACACAAATCATAGTGAATGTTTGGCAAATCGGTAGAGATCGCAAGTCGTATTACAAACCGGACGAGTTTGAGCCAGAGAGATTCTTGAATCCTAATAGTGATATAAGTTATAAAGGAAATGACTTTGAGTTGATTCCATTCGGAGCAGGCAGGAGGATGTGTCCCGGGATTCAGTTTGCTACAACTGTTAATGAGATTGCTCTAGCAAATTTGCTGCACAAGTTTGATTGGACACTGCCTGCTGCTGGAGGAGTAAGAAGCGAGGATCTAGACATGACTGAAACATCTGGTATAACAGTTCATAAAAAGCACCCGCTTAAAGCCTTCGCCGCACCATATTCATCAGCTTAATCGATCACTTCAGATTCGACTATATTGATCCAGATGAACTACTTTACTTTAGTTAAAAAGTTGCTGTATTCTACCAACCCTAAAATAATCACGTTTTCTGCTTCCTTTATTAACGAACAGATCTCATGCGTGACTCAACTAGCTCCTAGCTAGCTTGGTCATTGCTTGATCTGTTTGTCATATGTTTGAGAGTCAAACAAGGTAAGAGAAACTATTTGAGAATTTCTGATATCCATCTTCTCCATATAAACGGAGTATATATACAAGAATACATCAAGTCTGATTAGGAAACTAATTATGATATTCCTAACAATACACAATACTCACAATCCCAACTACAATACACGACTTACACCAACATGACCCAATGTTTAATTATTTTGCTTTTTCAGTCATGGTTATGAAAATAAGGGTGAAGAACTGATCGATGATTATGAATAGCTATTGAATAAGTGCTGGAGCTTGTCTCTCATATCATATAAGAATCTAACACGTACAGTTCATTGTCCTCGCAGAGCAAACACATGCATGCAAACACACACAATAATGCAATACCGAAAGAGAAGCTAGATGTTAAATCCGTCGATTGCAAATGTGAGCTTCAATCTCAGGATCGGAAAGTGTTGAGTGCTTTGCAAATACATTACTAGTGCTTATGACGGGCTACAACAGCTCGATCAGCCATTATAGACAGTGGTGAAACTAGGAATTAAATATGGGTTGGGCTGCTTTTACGTGTAAAAAAAAAAATTGTAATAGAAAATAAAATAACTAATAAAATTGTAGTAGAATATGTTGTAACTAGAGAAACAGAGGAAGACAAAATGAGAAAAGAATAAAAAAACACATAAATTAATGCTAATAGAAAATATTTCTCCTTAGAAAAGAAGAAAGAAAAGAGAATTAAAAAGAGAGGAATGGGTAAAGTGGAGAAACAAAAATGAAAATAGGAACAAAAGAAAGGAAAAGTGAAGAAAAACAATATTCGAACCAACGATCTCCCTTATGTAGAATATAAACCAACTCAGCCCTCAACCAACTGAACTAGCCTCATCTTCAGAGTCAAGTCTCCTTCTTATGTGAGTGTTGTTCATGTTGCAGACACCTCTGCTGAGGTGTATAGAAAGCACAATCCAAATGCCTTTACGGGTGAAAATATCGACTATGGAAGAAGTCACTCCCATCCTTAAGACATTCGGTGGCATCCACGGTCAGAAAACTTCACCAAACTCAACTTTGATGGGTTTGTTCTTAGCAACAACTTGGCTGCTGCTGGGTTTGTCATCAGAAATCACAATGAAGAGCCTATTTTTGGCGGTTCTAGAAAGGTTGGTTCAGCTTCAGTTCTTGTGGCCGAGTGCAGTGCTAGCTGTTCGAGATGGTATCTTTCATGCACTGCTAAATAACTGCAAGAAGATCCAAGTTGAGGGGCACTCAAAGCTCACAATTGATGTAATCAATATGAGTTTATATTATCAAAGAGCAAGGCTCTAGTAGCCAAGCTTGGAATACTATTACTCCATATGTGGTCATCTAGGAGTTGGTGTACTTCATGAGTAACGGCGTCCGCCACAAAATTGGCTTCTATATTACTTGATCTATAGTCTATACACATGCATATGAAAGAAATGAAAGAGAAAGATCTTTCAATATTCTTAATATCATGAAATCTTGGGCAATCTCTAAGGGGTGCTGATTCTCCCATTAACGACATCTATTACCAATTTTGAGTTGCCTTTCATTTGGATGTTCAACATTCAAATGACTATAATCTATCTAACATACATAAGAAAGAGACCAATATGGAGACTGACTAGAGTATTGAAATCTATGTTAGCGAAAAAGATGGTATAAAATCGGCTCAATATGTTGGTGGATCGACTCATCAAGAACGTAATAAGTATTTGTCGTATGTTGCAACATAAGTGGCAGTGTCATACACAAAGGAGACGAAATTGAAAAGAAAAGGAAAAATATAATTAATTTGGTCATTGGAAGAAAACAAATATTAATCAAGTATTCATCTCTTAGAATAAGCTCTACAGATGCATAAAACCGTAGTTCTTGCGTGAGTTCACTATCTCTCATGTCCGACTGCATCGCTATGTTAGTACTGGCCTTTGGTCATGTCGGCACATGATGTGTTCGACCGAAAGAGATGCTTATTTCGGGGGCGTGCCCATATATAGCTTGGAGGTTGGGTGTACATGTGAGGGTTTCGTTCTTCTCCTCTCTCGATGGAATATGTGACACCCGGAATATTTGACAAGCTTAATTTGAGGTCTTTCGGTAAATAGCTTCGACCTCGAAGGTATTAAAAATGTGTTCTTGGAGATTTTCATAAATTTTTACTAGGTCATGCATGTCCATGATTTCAGACTTGGATAATAAAGTACACGATAAGACAAGTTCGTGGATATTTTCAAAGATTTGACTGCTATCCGAGCTAATTTTTATGATTCCCTATATGTTCAGTTCGACCTCGAAGGTATTAAAAATGTGTTCTTGGAGATTTTCATAAATTTTTACTAGGTCATGCATGTCCATGATTTCAGACTTGGATAATAAAGTACACGATAAGACACGTTCGTGGATATTTTCAGAGATTTGACTGCTATCCGAGCTAATTTTTATGATTCCCTATATGTTCAGAAACTGCAGAAATTAACCAAAATGAAAAGGAATTTGGTTAAGTGCAATCTCAGCCGTACAAATCCCATGGCTTCATCTCAGCCGTTAATCAACAAATTGGAGTTATCTATAAATAGGCATTTGACCAATTGAACAACTAAGAAGAATCGAGAAAGAAACAGAACTGTTCAGATCGAGTTCTCGACCCACCGACATGTCGAGGTCGGCCGGACTGGCTCTCCTCCTTCCGGTAACTTTCCTACAGCACACTTGTTCCTCTCTGCTTCTCACGACGTCGCAGACGCGCTAGGATTGGTGGCTCGTCCGATAGTTAGCCGAGGAAAGATATTTGATGTACGAAACTTCGACGGTTCGACGTCAATTTCCAGCGGCTTCGACAATATATCGATTCTTCTGCATGTGGTATGGAGATTGATCCTCTCGTTCTCCTCTACTTTCTAGTATGATAAGTTTCTAGATTTGACTAAATTTTTATTACTGTGTGATTTTGGGTATTTTTCGGTATCGTCGAAAGTTTCTGTTTCCGGCAACTGTTCTTGAACTCCTGGGTTCGAACATGAATGGATATCTAGAAGAACTCAGGTTGTTGAGTTGGTGGAGTTGGTGTAATCAGAAATTAGTTGGTGCTCTGTTCGACCTTCACACGAAGTAGCTGCGCAGGTCCTCTGTCAAACAAGTTGATATACGTACGTGAATCCAAAGGTAATTTGGTTTTTATGGAATTTGAATTATGGTTGTTGGTTCTTTCTTTCTTTTTGTTTTTTTTCTGATCCATTTTGTTTGATGTCTTCAGATTCTCTGATCGATTTCTGTTCTTAGAAGAGAAAGTTTTATCAGGGCCAAAGAATGGTACCGCTTCTTCTTGGGTGGTCGTTTTGTTTTTCTTTTCTTTTAGGTCTGATGATTGCTCTCAAAGTATTTGCTTAGTTTTGGCTGATACTTTTATCTCCCACATTCCACATTACTATGTTTTGTTTCTGGCTTCTTTTTCTTGGATCCTTTAGTTAGAGTTGCAAAAACAATATAAGTTTGTTGGGTTCTTTAGATTTTTTTTTCTTAGTTGATGGGTATATGCATTTTTTAGTGAAAACGAAGCTCCAAAGAGGGTATTCAGGCTTGAGTGTGGTTGAGCATGGAAGATTAATTCTGCTTTTTTCAGATACAGCTTTATTGTGTTTTCTTTTATATGCTCCATCATATTTGTATATTGTTTCTTTCTTTGATTTAAGGTATGGAGGTTGTAGTGTAAACTGTGAGTACATATTATATAATCCCGAGTTTGGTTATCATGTCATCTAAACTGTTTTAGATTGTTAACTAATTGAAATGATTTTTTTTTCTTTTTTCTTTTTTTGCAAGTTTAACACTTCATCGAATGATCCATTAACTTATAAACTTATAAAGGGGGATTACAGCTTCCTCTTTTGTTATCTGTAAATGTGTAGGCATTTAGGCATCTCAGATTACAGTGTAGTTCCACTCTTTTACTTTCCGTATCCATTATTTCTCATGTTTTTCTTTTAGTTCTATCACAAAATCCTCTTCGTCTTTTAATTATTATTATTTTTCAGTTTCGAAGTGCAAGTGAGATAGAGATTTTGAATGAAGAACTAGGGCGGGATTGGATGAAGTTTTGAGGTACAATTAAATTATTTCCAAAACAAATGCATGCTTATATTTTACTTTTTCCAGAACCAGTGCAGCTTTGCAGTGTGAGAGTTTGAGACTATCGAATTTTGTTTTAGTTGCGTCTCTAATCTACTATGTTTTCTGATTGGTGCATGTCTACAGGAAAGAGAGTTTGAGACTATCGGATTTTGCAGTGTGAGAGTTTGAGGCTATCGGATTTTGTTTTAGTTGCGTCTCTAATCTACTATGTTTTCTAGTTGGTGCATGTCAATTAAGCTTAACGGGTACTTTTTTGGGGATTGCGTGATGAAAGATATTGTCTATTCATTTGTTGATCTGTAGTGTAAGGAATTCAAAAAATTTAGTTTTTTTTTTTTTTTTAGGTGAAAGGAGATATATAGTTCCATTGATTAAAAATCATGACGACCAAAACGGTCAAGCATGAATAGTCTGAAGACCATACAAGCATCATAGCTAGAAAACTAAATACGGACTACATCTAAGAATTGATTTACAACCTCAAAACTACATCCAAAAAGGTAGATATGACAAACTAGAAAGCATATAACCTCCTAAACTCCAGCAACGACTCATCTTTCAATCGAATCAGGCTTAAAACCCAATGGTGTACCTTTTCATCGAATTGAAAAGAAAGAGGGGAATTGGTAGGATTTAAAAGGGATCTCTTTCATAGCAAGCCACAACAATTCTAACCAAGACTTTAGTCCAAAATCAAACCCAACAAGGAAAAGAATAATGAAATGGGTTATAGGCAAGCCCAGCCCATATGACACACTCCCTTTGTCAGATCCGACTGAACCAGCCCCGACTACATCCGCCAGAGCCGCCACAGCAGCAGAATTAATCCGACGGTCTCCTCTGCCATGATGTCATGGCTCCTTAGCCTTGTTATACCGCTGTAGACGACCCCGAAGCCGCCGCTGCTGCCGGAAAGATCCTCCAAGCACGGAACCGCCTACCTCCTCCTCAAACCCATAATCTAGATCTGTCTATCGCCTCAAAGCAATACTCTTCCAACGCCGTGTTCAAGTATCGACGTCGAAACAATCAAAACCCCAAGTCTTACCGCCGACGGAACTCGAGATCGTCAAAACTCAGCCACTCTACCTGCCAACACCCACTGTTGGGTAAGCAACCTCCACTCTGTCTTGGAACCCGACGCCGGGACGTCCTCTACGCAGATAGACGACTGTAAGGCTGCCGCCGCACTACTCTCGAAACCTAAGGTTTCGGTCTAAGGGCTCCGAGAAAACTGGAGCGATGGATTTTAGATTTTGCGGTGTTTTAATTGGAAAGTAGTTTGTTGCTGGAAGTTCCATTCTTAAGGTGATGTATTTGTGTCTTTGAGTCATATTAGTCAGCATATTAACTTTTATTTTTATTTGACTAATAGGGCTGAAACTTTTTCTTTTTTACTAAAAAATTCTTCTTTGAATTCGAGTTCATATGATACTGTGCATGTTCTCATTGCAGGCAATTATTATCTGTGATAAATATGTATTCAAGATCTTCTTCTTCTTTTTTTCCTTTGGTATAATTAGAGAAATTTTATTAATACATTATAAAATACTAGATACACATACCCTGCTTAATATATTATGTATCCAATATATTAACATTTTACTAGATATACAACCACAAACTTTCAAAACTATCCTCATTCATAATACATATATCATACATATTAACTAAAATACACATCTTTTCTTTTCTTTTTTATATACCGTCAAAATTTTAAAAATATATTAAAAATAAAAACCATCAATAAGAACAAGCTCTTACTTAGTCGATCTTGAAGATTAATATATATAATCTCTCACAACAAGTTAACCTAAGCATCTTATCATTTTGTTTCTTTCATTGATCATGAAGTTTCTATGTTCAATGTTGTTTTAACCAACAATATTATAAGCATAGGTAGCATTATATATCAGTTGCATACATGATACATAATCGTACGTCAATCTGTGAGTATTTTGTTTTTGTATTCATTATGTTTGTTAGTTGTTGAATTTCTTCATAATTTATTGTTCTGGAAGTATAATAGTCGATCTGAATCGTTCATCAACCTCGAGCTCTTTCGTTACGTACGTACACGTACATGTAAAGAATAATTTAGAGTAAGTTAATTGAGCATTAATCCATAAGTTCCATATGTGGTAGATCTAATTGCAAATGTAAACTATCTAATAATTCTGATATTTTGGTAATTTAACGTACCCACAAAATATAATGTTAGGTGTATAAAAAATGAGATGTTTATCTAGTATTTTGCAATGTGTGAATAAAATTTCTCATATAATTATCTTACTACATCTATTTTTAGCTTTGATATTAGTGTTCAAGGTCTATGTATATATGCTCATCTCTTTGTAAAATGTTAATTTCCTACATAAGCTATTTGTGACTCCTGCATGGATTAGAAATTTGGGGAGATTAAGAAGGAAGTAAGGAACCTATTACAAGGTCATAATTCAGAGAGGCCTGTTGGTTCAACTTCAAGTGATCCGGACCATCTTACGAGTTGGGTCCTGAGGACATTGGACAAACTTTCAAATTCCTAGGAAGCACAAAACAGCATGGGAAACTTATGGAAGACAAGCTGGATGAGACTAGAGCTAAAGAAGAAAATATAGAGAGCTAGAGACTTAAACTCAGAAAACTTTACCTTATATGCATTGATCTTTGTTGCATTATTCCGATTAATATGATAAAGGTTTTGAATATGGATTGATCTTTTGTGGCTGGGGGACTGAATCATCTTATCTATGATAATAATAATGATCATGCTACTCAAGAAGGACTAGAGCTGCTCCCTACAAGTGAACACAATTAACAAACATGATATGATCGATGTACTTCTCTACAACTTCACACTTTTAAATCATCGGTTGCACCAGCCCTGTATTTGAAATATGATGCTATTTTTAAAAATCACATTTGCTAACTAAACGCGAAAATTACTCACAGCAGCATGTGAGTAAAAATCACAAAGACTAGTATATACTATAGTAGACATCCCATCAATGGTTGTTTGGGACTTTTTGCAATAAAAGTTTAAACTAAATTGCTCGCCTCAAGGGATTGAAGTTTCTCTTTTCCCTTTTCTTCGCATCTTTTTTTTGATGGATAGAACCAGTGAAGACATAGACCAAAATAGTCGAATTCTTACTGGATTCCATCCATCAAAAAAAGAAAGCAAAGAAAAACTTGTGACAAGCACGAGGCACTATATATTTACAACTGTGTTTGACAACTCTCTCTCTTCTGTCCTTATATATTATAATTATTAACAAAAATTTGTGTCATTTTTCGATGTGAATATTTGTTTTAATAAATTAAACTCTTCCGCTCCATTCACTCTAGTTTTAACTCTCTCCCATTATCTAAAATTCCATCGTAGATTTTGAAATTTTATTAGAGTCATGCCTGGTTATCCCCACTAAATTGCAGTCTTATAGGAGTGAAGGTTCCCTCTTTAGTGGCCAAATTCTAAAATAAATTCAGTTTTTTTTCTTTAATGGGTTGGACCAGTGATTGACCAAACACCCAGCTGCAATAATTGAAGAAAACTATATTCTTCTATGTTGCACCGACACTTCATATCAGTGGCGTGTCAGAAAATGTTGATTTTTCCGACACACCCCGACACTTTGACCGACACGCCATGTCACCCTCCGACACACCACATCATCAATTGTTACTTTAAAAAAATATAAAATAAAAATAAAATCCAAAACCTAAACTATAGCAACCCAAAAAAAAAAATTCAGCTTCTTCTCTCCTTTTTGTTGCTTCTCTTTGGCCATTAATAAATGTGTGTATTAGTGAGAACGAGGACTGGAGAAGAAGAAGAGGTGAAAAGAGAGAAATAGGATTTTGGGAAAAATTGAATTAAACAGAGAGAAAAAGGATTCTGGCTGGTGGGGGTTTCTGTTTTTGGAGTTTTATATATGTTTGAAGAAAGTTTTTGATTTTTCTGGGTTTTGGGAATTTTTAATGGGGAAGAATTATGAGTTGTGAAGTATCATAAGTAGCTAGTTTATGTCAATAGTTGGACAGGGGACTAGAGCAGCTGGAACGTTGAGGAGAAGAGTGAAGGATTTTGGTGTTTTGGGTTAATACTGTGTTTATTAAAAGACAAAGAATGCGGCTATTGGGACCTCTAAATTTGCTCAGTATACCTCTCTGTCTCTTTACACCTCATTTTTATTTTTAAAAATAAGTATTTGCTCATTAGACCTCTTTTCAAATTCCTAAAATAACCTTAGGTTTGTATTGTTAACTTGAACAAAAAAAAAGGAAAGAATATTAATGTGATTACAATTTTTTTTTTTTTATGAAATTCAATGTCTATAACTGTCATTTTGTATGAGGGTATATTTGTAATCTAATAAGTCAAAACATGTGGAGGTATATTGAGCAAATCTGGAGGTCCCAATAGTCGCGCTCAAAAATAAAATTATGATATTTTGGCTAATAAATTAATGATATTTTATATTGGGCCAATGATAAAATAGTACATTTAGAAGTAATAAATGATAAAAATGTTAACAAATGTTCCTTGATGATAAAACAATACACCTATTTAAATTCTTTAAACCGTTACCCATAAACTTTTAAAAAATTACATGTCATGCCACTGACAAAAATAACAACACATTAACCAAGCCCCTCTTGAGCATTTTGAACCAGATAGCGACCCGATTGCGCGTAGGCTGCTAGAATGGCGTTCCAGGTGACCAGGTCTTGGTCAGGACTTTTATCGAACAGGTGGCGTGCATACGTCAGCGACCTGCATTTCGCATACATAGTGATGAGATTGTTGATTAGGAAGTGATCTGGGCATTGCCCGGAGGTTAGGATGAGGGCGTGGGCGCGC
>NW_004443448.1:672933-675162 GCF_000184155.1 Fragaria vesca subsp. vesca
TCTCGTCGTCTCTCTCTCTCTCTCTCTCTCTCTCTCTCTCTCTCTCTCTCTCTCTCACATACATGTATCCGTGCATGTGATCATCGAATGCCGGAGTTACATGGCAGATGTTATATATTTATTACATCATACTAATTGTTCAAATGCTAATTTGCAGGATATGTTTGTTGCTGGAACTGATACCATAGCTACACTCGCAGAATGGACCATGGCTGAGGTCATAAAGCACCCAAAGGTCATGAGCAAATTGCAGACTGAAATTAGGGATGTCAACAAAGGTGAAGAAGACATATTAACAGAGGATGATGTGATCAATATGCACTACCTGAACGCAGTGATCAAGGAGACTCTTCGCTTACATCCTCCACTTCCCCTCATATTGCCTAGACAATCGACCCAAGATGTTGAACTAAATGGTTACAACATTAAGGCCAACACACAAGTCATAGTGAATGCTTGGCAAATCGGTAGAGATCGCAAGTCGTATTACAAACCGGATGAGTTTGAGCCAGAAAGATTCTTGAATCCTAATAGTGATAAAAGTTATAAAGGAAATGACTTTGAGTTGATTCCATTCGGAGCAGGCAGGAGGATGTGTCCCGGGATTCAGTTTGCTACAGCTGTTAATGAGATTGCTCTAGCAAATTTGCTGCACAAGTTTGATTGGACACTGCCTACTGCTGGAGGAGTAAGAAGCGAGGATCTAGACATGACTGAAAAATCTGGTATAACAGTTCATAAAAAGCACCCGCTTAAAGTCTTCGCAGCACCATATTCATTAGCTTAATCGATCACTTCAGATTCGACTAAATTGATTCCGATGAACTGCTTTACTTTAGTTAAGAAGTTGCTGTATTCTACCAACCCTAATATAATCACGTTTTCTGCTTCCTTTATTAACAGATCTCATGCGTGACTCAACTAGCTCCTAGCTAGCTTGGTTATTGCTTGATCTGTTTTGTCATATGCTTAAGGACCCAATGTTTAATTATTTTGCTTTTCTCGATCAGTCATGGTTATGAAAATAGGAAAGCGATAGACTACGCCACGGTATCGTACGCCAGAGAAGTCTCGAGACGCGTGACAGCTTTTCGTCCACACATATTAAATTCGAAGGACATTTACGTAAATTCTCCATTTAACTTCCGTCAACAGTAAAAATACTTGTTAAAGGTAAAACTTTTAGGACTTTTGTGTCAAATACCATAAGTCTCTCTCCAGCACGTCAAGCTTTTAGCCGACGACGGAGGTGCAGTCGAAGGTCGGAGGTCGGCTCGTCAAGGAAGATGATGAGAGGGTCAACACGTGGCAGAGGAACCCAGTCCATATCGATTCTGAATTCTTCATCTCACACAACTCTACCACGCCACCCCCTCCACCGTCACCGCCGTCGCTTTGGCCGGCCCAGCCCAAACCGTCTGGTGAAAGCTTCTTTTCGTCTTCCAACTCAACGCCACCGATTTGCCTTCCCTAACCCTTTCCCCACCTTTTTTTGTTTATTTTCGTCTTCATCTGATGATCATGGACTGTTAAATGGTCTAAGTAAGAACTAGTTTTACAATCTCACATGAAATTACAGCTGCATCCTTCCGTTAACGATCCATGTAGGCGTATATATATGTTGGCGTTTTCCATGAAAATAAGGGTGATGAAACTGATCGATGATTATGAATAGCTATTGAGTAAGTGTCAGAGCTTGTCTCTCGTATCATATAAAAATCTAACACAGTTCATTGTCCTAGCAGAGCAAACACACACATGCAAACACACACAATAATGCAATACCAAAAGAGAAGCTATATGTTAAATCACACACAATAATGCAATACCGAAAGAGAAGCTTAAATCCGTCGACAGCAAATGTGAGCTTCAATCTCAGGAAAGTGTTGAGTGCTTTGCAAATACATTACTAGAATACTAGTGCTTATGACGGGCTACAGCAGCTTGATTAGCCATCATTATAGGTACAGTTGCCGAACCAGAAATTAAAAATGGGTTGGGCTGCTTTTACTTGCAAAAAAAAATTGTAATAGAAAATAAAATAACTAACAAAATTGTAGTAAAATATATTTAATTAGAGAAACAGAGGAAGACAAAATGAGAAAAGAAAAAAATATATGCTCTCCCTCTGCCCTCTCTTACGAGAGGTTTCTTGGCAGTGGCGGGTCTCGGTTACCGGCGGCCTTGCACCTCTGATTGAGAAGGGAATACCTTCCTCTCTCTCTCTCT
>NW_004443448.1:675425-679191 GCF_000184155.1 Fragaria vesca subsp. vesca
TCGTCTCGTCTCTCTCTCTCTCTCTCTCTCTCTCTCTCTCTCTCTCTCTCTCTCTCTCTCTCTCTCTCTCTCTCTCTCTCTCTCTCTCTCTCTCTCTCTCTCTCTCTCTCTCTCTCTCTCTCTCTCGACAAAACGGTGGTGGTGTTGGCGTTTTTATACCGCGGCTCTCCCTGAATCATGGTTCTTTCTTCAAGGCCATATGGTTTCTCGTTTCGAGAACGATGATATAGGCCATGGCTTTAGGTGGGGAAGTTTTGGTTGAGGGTGGATGGAAATTTGAGATCCAACCTTCATCAAGGGGTGATGACGTTGGAATCAGATTGGGAGTGAGAGGGACTGGCAACGATTGTGTGGCTATAGATCTTGCTCTGAAGAGGGAGATTGGAGCGCTCGGTGGTGACGACGGCTGGGAAGCTCCACTGCGTGGTGGATCTCTTGTCTTGTCAGGCGGCTATGAATCAGAATTTTCTCATCTTTGTGATGTTCAGGGATTAGCTATGACGGTGTTGCTGATTTCTGGGGCTGACGACGGTGGCAGAGGGATGATGGTTGCTAGGGCATCAGTCTTGACTCCTTTAGCAATTGGGCTCGTTTGGGCCTGGTTTGGATCAGCCATGGTTTCCCTTGAATGGGCCTTGGTGGATGTAGTTAGGCTTGGACTCCTAATTTAATATCAGTTTGGTCCAGGTAAACTAGTTTGAATTCGTAGAGTATTTGATTGTTTTCTTCGGATCCTAGTTTACTTGTAAAATCGTGCTTCATCGCTACAAGGTGGGTGTACTTAGGATTTCAAAGCTTATGCTTTAACTAGTACAGGACTTGCAATTCTACAAGACGACATTTTCTGACGACCTCACTGAGGTACGTTGTTTTTGTACTGCTTGCTCTGATTTAAATTGAATGACATTTTGATCAAAAAAAATTGAGAAAAGAATAAAAAACACAGAAATACTAATAGAAAATATTTCTCCTTAGAAAAGAAGAGAGAAAGAAAAGAGAATTAAAAAGAAAGGAATGGGTAAAGTGGAGAAACAAAAATGAAAGCAGGAACAAAAGAAAAGAAAAGTGAAGAAAAAACTAAGGAAAACAATATTTGAACCAACGACCTCCCTTATGAGGAATATAAACCAACTCAACCCTCAACCAACTAAACTAGCCTCATCTTCAGAGTCAAGTCTCATTCTTATGTGAGTGTTGTTCATGTTGCAGACACCTCTACTGAGGTGTATAGAAAGCACAATCCAAATACCTCTACGGTGGAAATTAATATCAACTATGGAGGAAGTCACTCCCATCCTTAAGACATTCGGTGGCATCCACCGCCAGAAAACTTCACCAAACTCAACTTTGATGGGTTTGTTCTTAGCAACAACTTGGTTGGTGCTGGGTTTGTCATCAGAAATCACAATGGAGAGCCTATTTTTGCCAGTTCTAGAAAGGTTGGTTCAGCTTCAGTTCCTGTGGCCGAGTGCAGTGTTGTTCGTGATGGTCTCTTTCATGCACTGCTAAATAATTGCAAGAAGATCCAAGTTGAAAGGGACTCAAAGCTCGCAATTGATGTAATCAATAAGAGATGCTCCTCCCCCTCCTCTTGGAGACTCAAAACCATTTTCAAAGATATCTTCTACTTGGTGTCTCAGTTTGAAGAAATCAGCTTCCATTGCATTCCTCATGAAGCCAATTAACTTCGTTGCTAATCTGATCACTAGTTTGGGTCATCAGGTTGTAAATCATATTACTGTGTAGGAAGTTGCCGCTCTCAGCTTTCAGCGCCTTTAATTTTGATAACTTTAATGTAGGATATAATAGGGGTTTCAAGTTGTAACTTTTATTTTTCTTCTTAAAAAACTGAACTAGCCTAAGTTTCTTAGATAATAGTAACCATAATTATACAAATTCAGTTTTTTTTTTTCGTCTAGGCTATAGCCCTACCAACCCTCTAGGTAGTTCCGCCCCTGATTATAGGTCTTCTTCGTCTCATCGGAATCACTTAGTTATATTGCAACACACCGACACCCTAAGTTAATAATACTTATGTTTTCAGCGGAGTTATACAAGTTAACCCTTAGAACTCTGCTGCTAGGCTATAATCTGCAGCATAGTGGGCTGGGTATTGTTTCAGGTCCAGTTCTCCAGCTTCCTTTCATTTAGTTGGGCCAGATTGATAAAGTCTTATGGGGAGTACTATACTTCATTCCTTGCTTTAATTTTGCTCCTTAAATGTTGGCCTGGGCTGATTATGCGAAACGTACACCAATTAATGGAGGTCTTAGGCGTCTAGTGGATCACAACAACAATTTCATTTTTGGATTGAGTACGGTTCAGAATGCTTTTAGTTTCTTGCGATTTATTCTCGCAGTTTTCTTTAAGTTTTTTGGTTAGTCAATAACATTGACTGCAATCGGCAATCGATTAAATTAGATTAGGTTTCTTTCTATTGGTTGTTCAATAATATGATTGCACTCAGGAATCGTAGGTAATATAGGTTGTCCGCTTTTGCATATTTGTTGGAGCCTCGCATTGTATTATAGGGTATATATTCCCTAGCTTGACGGAATGATGTCGTATTAATTAATCAGAGTTTGACTCCTTTCCCACAAAAATAGAACAAAGAAACGAAGTTAGGACCTTAAATAAGTCCAAAATTTAGATGAGCATTATTAAGCTGCACTATTATTCAACTCTATATAATTATTTCATCCACCTGTCTGGTGTACACTTTTATTCAGCTGATGCCACAATCCGATACCCCATATTTATACCCATGTAGGAACGAATTGTGTAGGAGCAGGGTCTGGAGTGAATCCTGTAGAAGGAGAGCGACAAGGGCATAAACACCGCATATCCTTACAACAGCACTTGCGCTCAATATATCCAGGATAACAATCTTTGACATCCTTGCACTTAACTCCTACGATGCCTCTAGCCTCTACAGCTAATTGCATACCTGCCATAAAATAGAGAGTTTCAAGTTCCAAAATAAAGTCTAAGACCACACACACCAAAAATCAAGTTAGTAAAGACAAAATCTGCTCTAACTCAAAATTCACTGGGGTAGACAAAATTTAGAATACAGGCTATTCAAAAAAAAAATATATATATATATATATATATATAATCAGCTAGTCCAGTACCATTTGATCTAGTAGCATATGTCTCATCTTGTAAGTGGGAGATCGTGAACTCACAACAGACTCATTGTAGTATACGAGTTGTTAAACCAGCCACTTTAGCTAAATTGATATTAATCCAAAAAAGGGTTATATTCTTGTAGTAACCTAACCCTTGAATATAAGCATATTTTTGGTCTAAATGAGACTTTGTCCTTCAATTGAAGACGAATTTGTAGTTTTGTAACTTTACTTACCCAGTGCAATGAACAAGAGTAGAACAACAAAACCGATACTTGCAGAGAACTTGCCCATGACTAGTCGGAAACTCGGAATTGTAAGATAAACGAAATGTGCTTTGTTGAAAGAAAAAATAAAAGAAAGGTATAATGCTTCTTAGTTTCGTTGAGGCTTGGTGTTTAGCACTACTACATATATGTGGTCTATTTTATAGCAATGGGAGGTGAAGCTATTAGAGTAGGGGGCAGATCCGTATTAGAGTACAATAACTTCCTCTTGATTGTATTCCATATGAGAATATTAGAATATTATATATTTCTATTAAATACATGGTCAAAATTGATTTTTATTATTTTGATATGGAATAAAATCAAGAGGAAGTTAATTCTAAAAAAAAAATCAAGAGGAAGTTTTTT
>NW_004443448.1:680128-687216 GCF_000184155.1 Fragaria vesca subsp. vesca
AAACGAGCAATGAGCATTGCAGGGGGCCAATGCGACATCGAGGAAAGGCCGGTGCACCTCAATTGCTTGAGGAATTGACCGGACGACCTCCAGGAAGTTGAAGTCGTGTTCGGGTGACCTCAATGTCCCCCGGGTCACCACCATGCTTCATGGTGATGCTTGATCTCGAATGTCTTCGTTTTGAGCGGAAGAATGGATGTCCATGAGATTTTCTCAAAATTTGGACCATTATATCTCTTCCAGGTTGACCAATTTGGTCAAACCAAAGCCTATATGAGTCGATGTCCCAAATATCATGTATGGCGACAACATGGGATTCGATATTCGAATCGTAGTGACATATAGTTCACTAGATTGACTCATGAATTTCTCCAAGATGCGCTTCAGTTCGCATTCATGAGGAGGTATACACAAAAGAATTCTTGTTCATTCTCACAATGTGTTTTCAAATGAAAACCATTAGCAGGAATGTCTTTAAAACTTAACATGGTTCCTTAGAATGTTGTGGATAGTTCCACTATCTGCGAAGCACTCAATGTCTCTATGAGACATAACTACAAGGAGTAGATAGGCGAGTAAATAGTTTTACTTGAACCATTTAGAAGGATTGAAAGAAGCTACGAAAAGCTGCAATCCCGAGAGTGCATAAAAATTTCCGCGCAGAATGACCTTTGCGCACTAAAACAGCCATAACTTCTTCGTTAAAATAGATATGGACGAACCGTGAAAAGTTCTGAAAACTAGACTCGTAGAGAAGAAAATCAAAGAAATAAAGCTTGAAAATCAATTACAAATAAAGAAGATTAGTTGTATTATATTTAAAAAATAAAAAATAAGAGACATATTAAAACAATAAAAATAAATAAAAATTTAGGGCCTAAAAGACGAGCTTTTAGGGCAAGGCCGGGCTTAACCTTAAAGGGATCAATAAGGTAGGACCGAGTTTCATTTGTTTGACCCTTGCCCTACCCTATTTGAGAAGGGCTAGGGTCGGCCCGCCCTAATGGAGGGCCGGGTAGGGCAAGCGGGCTAGGGCCGAAGGGCCAAATGATGAGGCCTAAGTCCTAGCACGCAACGTGCTATGACTACTTTAAGGAAACAACGAGTTCTTTGCATAGTCAAATGGTCGTAGCCGCCTTATGGTAAGGTGAAACTCGAGCATAATGGGAAAGCTGATATATTTTATGGCTCTATATAAACTTTAATTTTCCATTATGTCGCCATATTTTATTCAAAGCAAAAAATATTACACTCTTAGCTAAATGGTTCTTGCTAGAATATTTAGGTGATGTAAGATCTCCTGATATTGTTTTAAGGTGTTCTTACAATATAGGGTTTAGGCTTAACTAATGTCCCCCCCCCCCCCCCTTTTCCTCTGTGTATTTTGTAGTTTCATTAATAATAACGGCGTGAGGGTTGCCTTTCTAACCATTATCTTTCAAAAATAAAAAAAGCTAAAAACATAGTAATGGACTAGGAGAAAACCTAGCCCACCAGTTTCGAACCCAAGGCAACAAACGTGAGAAAGCCCACTTCAGGCCTATCAGTTGGTTTGGTCCAGTCCACCTTCATCGGCACCATCTCGCCGCATAAGTAAAAACTGGCCAAATTCCTACAGCACGCTGCCATGACAACACCTTCGATCTACGACATCTCGATCAACATCTCCAACAACCCAGATCGCCATCAGCCATAGCCGCACCACCACAAGAAGACCAACCCAAACCACTTTCTTGCTCATTCATCGCGGATTCAAATCCCCGCCCAAGAAACCATAATTCGAGATCGGTTTCCGGCCCAAGCATATGACCACCACCTTACACACCACCCCAGAAGGATTAACCAACTATTACTTCGAGCATATAACTAGATAATCCAGCCATAGAATCTCAAATCTCGTCCGGCAACGGCCCCAAGACAGTAAGGTGACCTAGATCGACCATGTTGCCATCCGGAGCGCCGCCGGACGAGCAGAGGCAATGAGAAAGCCGTCGCCGCAAGCTTTGGTTTCTCTCGAGAGGGAGAGATATGGTTATCTTTTTTGGCCCCCTAAAATCCTAAATGGTGAGCAAAAATCAAGAGGAAGTTATTGTACATATAGTCATATACACTCCTTAATCCTGAAAAAGACCGAAACCCTAGGCCTCCCTAGATTCTGAGAGTCAGGCGACAACGTCCCGGTTGGATCTCTGTCTGTTGCAAGAAGCCTTTGTCCCACCTTTAGCATCGGTTCTGGTTGTCGAACGAGCGGGAGTCCGTGTCGGCAACAGCGTCGGGGCTTTTGCTTTGTTTTGCTCTGGTCGTCGAGGCCTGGTGGTGGCACACAAAATTATAATCAAATTATAACCCAATATCATCCATTAGAGCATATTTAGTAATGCTAGCCATTTTTCAGTTAAATTTTAATCCAATTAGGTATACAATGTCATTTTGGTTAGCCACTTTAAAATATGTCTGCATCTATATACTCTATTTTAGCTAGTATTAAATTAAAATTATTTTTCAAATGAAGATTAAACAGTTTAAATTTATTTATGTATCACATAAAATATCTTAAAAAGAATGTATTAAATTGTCAAATTTCATTTGGTCTAGTGACATAAGTCTCCTCATTGTAAGTGCGAGGTTGTGAATTTGACTCACAGTAGACTCGTTGTAGTATCAGAGTTGTTTATTGATAAAAAAAAAATATAAAAAAAGAATGTATTAAACTATCAAGAGTCTTTTCTGATCATCTCGTTCTTTATAGTTAGAGAGTGAGATAGCTAAAAGTCATAATAGTTAAACTTTGGTTAATCTGCTGGAGCTTTTTAAATAGGGAAAATGCTCATTTAGTACTAATTTAAGCCCCTTATTTCCCATTCCAATGATAATCTTTTTCATTAACCCATTTCAATATAAGGTAACTTTTTTTATGCCCAAATACACAAATCTTTATGCCCAAATGCACAAATTTTTACTAAAGTCTTAACAAATCATATATATTATTTTAAGACTATCTTACCTTCACCCCTTAAACATGCATAGAGAGAGAAAATGAAAGAGAGAATACTTGGCCGAAATCTCACCGGACTCTGGTCACCAGCCGTCGGTGTCACATCCCGACCCTTAAATTTTTTTACCTTATTTACTAGTTCGGTATTAATAAGAATTTTACCATCTTCGTTGATAAGATTATCGTTTCAAAGGTCTCTAGAGGAATTTTAAGGGACGATTATTTCGGAAGAATTAATCGTAAGAGAAAATGTGACGGCAGTAAAAATGGTAACTTTTAGCTAGTAAAAGGTAATTTTTTTTGGGGTATTATTTTTGGAGTTGGGTTGTTAATTGGTGTGGGTTTTAAATTTTGTTGGACCGGTTTGGGGGTGAAAGGCCCAAACCATTTCTCTTCTCTTTTCCTTCTCTCCTTCTCCCCGATTCTCTCTCTCTTCTCCCTCATCTCCCTCGGTCGCTGCCTTCTCCAACGCAGCACCGCCGTCTCCGGCCATCCCTAGCGACGAAACCGCCACCGAAGTCGTCCCCTCCTTTTCCTCAGCATAACCCAGTCCTTGAAGCCGGAAGGCATCCACTCTCGACGGAGATCGAAGGAGGTGGACGGCGACTATGTTTTGCTATTTCTGGCGAGCTCCGACAGGGACGACGGCATTGAAGAGTATATTCTTGTTCTCCTCACTTCCCTCTTCCTTTCTATGTCCTTGGTTGTACGAATCGAACCCTAATCTGGAAACCCCTTTCTTCTCTTTTCTGGGTTCGAACTCCTAGCTCCGGCGACCGACGTTCGAGGGTTTCCGGCATGTGCTTCGGGCTTTGCTGGAGTTGATGAGGCTTCATTGTACCTCTTGTCTCCTCCCGACGACCTGCTAAGCATCAAGAGGCCAAGACGATCAGTTAGGGAGACTTGAGGTGTTGCTGCTGCTATGTGGGAGGAGCCACGAACCCGAAATCCGGCAAGAGAGCCACCGCCGGCAAGAGAAGCTTTGTTGTCGTCTGAAGGTAATCTTCTTGCTCTTAGAGTTGTTATGTTGCTGTTGTGTGGGTTTGGAAGAAGCTAATTGTTGTTTTGGTTGTTTTATGACGATAACTTGGTGTTCTAGAGATTGCGGGGAGATCATGGTGAAATTCCGGCAAGTGGTCGGAATCCGGCAGAATATTCCGGCAAGTCGCCGGAATCCGACGAAGCAGCAGATCCGGCTAAGAGTCGTTAAGGTAGTTTTGAGTCTAATAAATGTTATTGATGCCTTAAGAGGAATTGATGTTGGAGTTTAAAATTGTGGTCTTGAAAGTCTAGGCATAATGTGAAGTTGGATGGTAGGGAAAGAGTGAAGTTGTTGGTATTTGCAGCTTGTTTAAAAGCATTTAAGTAGAGAATGAGGTTAACTCTAGTTGGATTTTGAAATGAGCTAAATAATACTATGGGTGTCCATAGTGAGTTTTGCGTTTATTTTATTACTTGGCGGAATGGTGAAATATTTTGGATGTTACGCTATAGGCTTGGAAATTCAATGAGAACTTGATTCCAAGTTGAGGTTACGGAGCTTGAGCAAAATGAGTTCTGGATGTGAAATTGGTTAAAAATAATATTTAAATCATTTGGTCAATCCTGGTCAACCTAGGGAAACCTAGTCAAATTAGGAAGAAGTCCAATCAATGATTATTTTGGAGTCCGGTCTGACCAATTTATTCTTCTGTTTATCGTCAGTCGTGGGATTGGCTAGAGAGTGTGATTAGTTGGAGGCAGCGCTTGAGGAGTATTCCGAGCATTGGAAGGCTTAGGCCTAATACTGTGAGTGGACCTTTGTTTTAATTGAAAAGCATGCGATGAAATAATTTGTTGATTATTTATTTTCTTCTGATGAGACTTTCTGATTTCTCGGATATTTGGCAATTTTTTCTCCTTTGGAGAGTTTCCGGAAATGAGATTTTCGGTTGATATATTTGTTGGATGTTTATGTGAGTATAGTATGTATATATAAATGCTAGCTAGCCATACGTGTTTGATCTGTCATAATGAGGTGAAATACCATTATGACGTGACGTGAGTGTTAGACACAAGCGTAGTAGCCATATATGAAAGCTATTTTCTTATTTGGTTTATTTAGGTTTTCATATAGGGAGTCCACACGTATATACACTCGTGCTTTTTTCCGCCATACTGAGGTACAATTCCATTATGGTGTGACGTGAGCGTTAGACGCAAGCGTAGTAGCCTTGTATGAATTTCTATTTTTCTAATTTGTTCTTAGAATTCATACAAGGAGTCTGACGAGTGTAAATACATACACTTATATATGTTTATATATAGTTTAGCCTGAGAGGCTGTATTTCTTTGAGTTATGGAGACTAGCCGGAGCTAATCATGAAATTGCCAGTTTTTGTGTTGAGCGCTTTTGAGCTGCCGCATGCAGTATATTTTCCTTGGAAATTAAAATGGGGAAGCATAAATATTTTCTTAAATTTATTTTTGTCCACTCACTCTAACGGTTTCAAATGTTTTTCCCCTGGGCCCTTTGTTTTAAAATTGCCCAGTCTGCAGGATTGTATAGTTGAGGTCGAGCGTACATGGAGAAGATGCATAGTCAATAGTATAGCTTCCGCTCATTTCTATTTATTTCTAGTTTCCTCTCCTCTCAAGTAGAGTTGTTCTGAATATGTGGTTGTTGGTTATAGGATCTTTGTTAGATTAGTGAATCTATATTGAGAGATGTTGTGATTTGTGGGGAGCACGAAGGCTCCAGGAGTTTATAAGATTGGAGTTGGAACTTTTAGAAGTGTTTGCAGGTGTTTTATTTAGGAAGGGTTGTCCATTTTCAAGGGAGGTTATGCCGAATTTTCGGTAAATTTTCCTTGGAGGTGGTCCCCACAGGATTTACTTCGAGTTTCAAGGTGAAATTCGAGGTGGGTCCTGATAGTCGGACTCCGGTCACCGGCCGCCAGACTCCGGTCACCGGAATTTCCCCTGTAACGAGTTACTAATCCCCTGTAACCAGTTACTAACCAATTAATGACTCTAAATAACCAGTTACTGACCCCCCGTAACCAGTTACTGACACCCAATAACCAGTTACTAACCCCCAATGACCAGTTATTGATACCCAGTAACCAGTTACTGATCCCCAGTAACTAGTTACTGACCCTTAATAATCATGTTACTAACCTCTAATAATCAGTTACTGATCCTCAATAATCAACTTATTTCAGCTTCTTGTAATAGAAAAGAAAAAATACCGGAACATAATCCAATTATTGACCTCAATAATAGTTACTAACCCTCAATAAAATGTTGAAACATTACTGTGAGGCCCATAAGGGCATCCAAACCTCCAGCCTGTTGTCAAGGACCCAAGCCCAAACCAAAAAATTGCTCTGGGCACCCAAAGCAGGCGCCCAAACACTTCCCGACCGGCGTTGGCGTCGACTCCGGCGTCCAACCTTATGCCACAACTCAGAACTAGTCTTCCTCACTGGCCTTTAGAGTGATGCGTCTCTGCAAGCCCTCCTTCCAGGTGGAGTCCCTCCCCCTCCTCCTCGACCCCGCTGATCTCCTCGTAGGCGAAGACATCTTTAATGACCCCCTCGCCACCGCTCAGGTCCCCCGCCTCCTCGACAGCCACGTGTCCTCCTCCACCGACTCCTCCTCCTCCGATCCTAGCTACCGCTCCAGATTGCTCTTCCGCCTGATGAAGACGAGTTCGGCGACAGGCAAGACTTGTAGAAGCGGATAAAGTCGTTGAACGGCAGGTAGTTCGGGACGGCGACGACGGAGAGGAGAGAGGACTCGGTGTCGTGGCTCCGCAGCGACGACGAGCTTCCTCTTCTTCTTCGAAACAGATGCGCGATTCCTCGCCGTTCGCTGAACCTAAAGTTTGATTGTGCGGCAGCAGAGATGGTGGTGAACTTGGCGTCTTCGAGGTTGACAGGGTGGTTGGTGTCCACTGAGTGGATTCGGAGGAAGAACATTGTGACTCACTGAGTCAACTCCGTCGGAGAAGAGAGAGAGAGAGAGAGAGAGAGAGAGAGAGAGAGAGAGAGAGAGAGAGAGAGAGAGAGAGAGAGAGAGAGAGAGTAGAGAGAGAGAGAGAGAGAGTAGA
>NW_004443448.1:687236-710922 GCF_000184155.1 Fragaria vesca subsp. vesca
GAGAGAGAGAGAGATCTGAAAGATGAGAGAGTATGAGAATGAGAGAGGACGGGAGAGAGTGAGGGTGAGAGTGTTTATAAGTTTATGGGCAAAATAATCTTTTTATTAGGTTTCATTAGAATGGGCTATAGAAAACTTTTTCATTGAATTGAGATTTACTTTAAATAAATTTGTGCATTAGGGCATTTTCTCTTTAAAATATCCAAAAAAGCTAAATAGCTAATGAGCCAAAATAGAAAGTCTAATAAAGATGTTCTTAGATCTCATAGCATTAACAATTGAGAAGTAGAGGTTTTAAGATGTGACGTGGCCCATACGTTCTAATAGTGTAATTATTAAGATGGGTATACTTTTAACCCATCATTTGGGGTAACCTAACGCTCAAAATTTTGATATGAACTCGGCATATTGAGAATCTCAAAATCAAGCCCAATAGAGAACTTTTTGCATTTTGTCAATGTATCAACTTTTTGTGGATTGTTCATCCAACACTTTGCATTGTCAACTAATCACAATTTAGTCTTGTAATCCCTTTTCTGTCATATATACATCTACACAAACATCTTGAGCTAGCATTACTCATGTCTCACTCTTGCCGTTAATTTCGAGTCTAGAGCCATAGGCCTTGACACAAACACCACATATAATCCAGTTTGATATCTGTATTAAAATTTGGACAGTCGGATCGGAGAACCCAAAAATAGGATTATATTTGGTCTTGTAAGTTGCTTGATCAAATGTTTTCTCTTGCATCTGATAATTAACTCGAATACCAGTTCCAAATTTGTTTAACTTAATCGCGACAGATCGAACTCCTGACTAGCCAGATCGGATCATTGCCAATGTGGATCATCTTGCACGCTCGATTAAATATACAGTTTGATTTCTGGAGCATCATTTTTGTTCAGATGGAGTTTTGGTATTTTTAGTGAGTGAAGAGTTGACAATTAGATGAAGCATCAGTCTATTATAGTTGACTTTCTACCTACCATTCGATCATCAAGCCATGCTTCTTATTGGTGACTTCATGTTTCCTGCACGCCTATGTATTATTAATCTTTATTTTTATTTTTTTTATCTATGTTTAGATTAAGGCCTAAGAAGCATGCACATTGCTCTTATAGACCCATTTGAGCAATATTGTCAATCTAGTTTGTTAGAGACACATTTGAGAGAGAATACTAAGTATACCTACATGCATATAAGATGTTACCACTACCGGTGGCTACGCCACGAATTGATTTTTAGTGGGACACTCACAACACATCACATATGAAAACTTTAGAAAGAAAACTTCGAACTTCATGAAGCTGAGACCTCCACTTTGTTAATCATAAGTCCAAGCTTCTAAAAGGCCCCGTCTAGGACCGCTTAGTCCCCGCCTAGGCTCTAGGCTGCAACAAGCCGCCTCGCTTTTCTTCCAGGCCTTTGTGCCAGGCTGTGGGCGATTAGGCGGCCGCCTAGCTCGCCTAAATGCCGCCTAGCCTGCCTAGATGCCGCCTTGCCCGCCTAGGCTGCTAAGCTCTACGGCTATTTTTGTTTTCTTTTTGTGGTGGGATTGTTATATTGTGGGGAGTATGAGAGTATAAGAGTTAATTGTGTGTTTAAAATTAGAAGTGTATATGTTTATTGCTGTTGTTGCTCACTTTTACAGGAATTTATGTTAAATTTTAGTTATAATTTATTTTATAAATGAGTATGACTAGATTATATTGAATAATTTATCTATATTTGACCGTTTTCAAATATTAAATTGCATAAAATATATATTTTTAATTAATAAATCTTAAAAAATACAAATCGCCTAGTCCCCGCCTAATCCTCGCCTAGGCTGTCCAGGCTCTAGGCTGTGGGTTACCGCCCGCCTAACGCCTAGCGCCTTTTAGAACATTATTCATAACACATTAATTCCGCTATGTTATACTAACTATATTATGTATTAAACACACTACTACGTATATAGATTAGTGGGACACGAGAGTCAGTAGGCCCTAATATCGCTCCATCATTTTTTGATCAAATAAGATGCATTCATACGAAAGATGTTACAAGTGATATAAATAATACAAGCAGAGTCATAAGCCTAAAACATCTATAACTAGAACTTAGTCGACCTATATATATAACCTATTTGAATAACTAAAGGAAAAAAAGATTGAGCACTCGACGTGTTATTTTACTTTAGGTATTATGACTCTTAAGTCTTAACTTAAATCTTTTAGAGATAATTTGTACAACGTCCTACTTTTAATTCCTTCTTATTGTCTTTGACTTATGATCTTAATTATTTCGAACATTCCAACAAAACCAAACACACATGATCGACTTGTAAACAGTGTCATGTATTCAACGGCAGCTATTGAATTCGTTTCTGTATTAGAGTTTGAATCGACTTTCACCTTCCCCTCTTTGAAAATTAACAAGGAACCAAAAATACTATAACATATTTGAACCATGTCTTCTCTTGAATTATTCTTAGACTAACCTATGATGTCATTTGACAAAATTAAAGGTCAGGATTGACGAACAAAATAAAAGGTTCGTAGTATGTGGCCTAAACATGTCGACACATCATAGCAAAAGCATGACATTAACAATCTCTCATATTCTTTCGTGGGGCATAAGAAATTGAGTGTCTTTTACTGATAGGTACATGTTGCATCTCGAGCTCAAGTGCGGCACCTTGATTTTGAAATATGATCTGTTTGTATATTGACATTAGAATCTCAGTCTCTCAACCATAACTTTCTTCTATAGGTTCGGCCGTTCGGGTGTAACATCTTTTCATTACTCGTTTAATTTTCAAATCCATATTTTTCCAATTATGTAAAGTATAAACAAATTTTCAAACTGATCCGATATATAACGATAAAGAGAAAAAAAAAAACTATATACAGATCTTGTGAGTCTAGAAACTTCACAGAGATCAATGAGGAAAACTACTTAAACTTAGGAAGGAGTGAGTCAAACACACAACACCATAGTCATAATCAGGAGTTGATTTAGTAAGAAAATCCGCAATACCGTTGTATTTTTTGAATACACACAACTTTACGATGACAAATCACTTACGAGTTATGACATGAAATAACATATTTTTCAGCAATAATTACTTTACCAGATTATAGATACGGTAAAAATCTACTTTTTCACCCTCACTTCACCAAGAAAAGTTAAAAAGCTCAGATTTCTTGTGCGAAAAAGTAAAAGCGGTTGCAAACACAATAGAACTCTCGAGAAGTTCGTGAGCAGCAAGTTGAACTAAACCGCTCTATCGAGAAAAGTTGAATCAGACCGGCAACCCCGTACGCTCAGTCTCACGTGAGCTCATAACTGAAGCAAAGTCTCAATTTCCTTTCTTTCTTCCCCAATTTCGCCACGTCCTCCCGCATCTCTCTCGAATATTCCCCAAAAATAACCACCAACCGGGCCGGGTCGTAAATAAGCTAATAACCCAAACCCGTAAAATCCCAATCAGCGGCTGACTTCAAGCGGTAAATCCAAATCAGCGGCGCAGATTCGACTTTCTTTTTCCCCAAGAAAAACCACCGAACGTGATTACGCCACCCACTCACTACGCTCGGCTACTTTACCGTTTTGGCCCTTGGGTGTATATAAAACCCTCTTATCATCACTCTCCTCTCTCACAACTAACAAAACCCTCATCTTCTTCTTCTTCCTCGAAAATCAAAACCCAAAATCTCTCTTCGATCAGTCTCCATGGGTAACGATCTGAACTCTTTTACTGTTTTTCGCTATTTTTGTTACAGATCTTTTGCTTTTGTTTAAATTTATTTCCTGTTGTACTGATCATGCTCTTGTTTCTTGTTATTATCGAGCAGCCAAGATCAAGATCGGAATCAACGGTGAGAATCCTGATCCTTCTTTTTCTTAATTGTTTGCTTTCGCTTGATCTAGATCTGAGATTCGGTTTTCGGTTTTTGATTTTGATCTGATGAAAATGAAATGATGTAGGATTCGGAAGAATCGGACGTCTGGTTGCTAGGGTCGCCCTACAGAGGGACGATGTTGAGCTCGTCGCTGTTAACGATCCATTCATCACCACCGACTACATGGTGAGTGTTTTTTGTATTTTAATTTGAGTTTTCGTTTCGGAGTTTTAAAGTTTGAGGGATGTATTGATGATCGGTGTGGTTTTTGTTGTGTGTAGACCTACATGTTTAAGTATGACACCGTTCACGGACCATGGAAGCACCATGAGCTCAAGGTCAAGGATGAGAAGACCCTTCTCTTCGGTGCGAAGCCAGTTGCCGTCTTTGGGCTCAGGTAACGATGGATCTATGATTTTTTTGTGTAGTTCGAGTTGATTTTGTAGTTTCTGTGATTGTAGATCCAAGTGCTAATTCAGTTATGTGATTTGTTTGGTGCAGAAACCCAGAGGAAATCCCATGGGGTTCAGTTGGTGCCGATATTGTTGTCGAGTCTACTGGAGTGTTCACTGACAAGGACAAAGCTGCTGCTCACTTGAAGGTCGGCTCTCGTTACGATTTTATTTGATTTTATTTCAGTATTAGTTTATTGATCAACGTTGACTGTGTTTCTAGATTTAGATACTGCAGAATTATTTGTTGTCTTGACAACTTGATGATTGTTGGAGTAATTATGTAGTACTTCTAGTTGGTATAGTATGTCAATTGGTATAGTATGTCAATGTGATACCACAGTATGTGACAATGCTTTAAGACATGATATATGTATTTGATAATTATTACTTGGTTCTGTATTTACATTTACACTAGACTTTTGAGTAATACCTAAGAAAAGCAACCCTAGCAGGGTAGATGTGGTTTATTACATGCATTCCACTACTTAATCTTGTGTGGGTAGTTCTACATTTATTTTTGTATTACAGATAATTAACATGCTTGTTTGTGTGATCAGGGAGGTGCCAAGAAGGTTGTCATCTCTGCCCCAAGTAAGGATGCCCCCATGTTCGTTGTTGGTGTGAATGAGCACGAATACAAGTCCGACCTTTGCATTGTTTCCAATGCTAGTTGCACTACCAACTGTCTTGCTCCCCTTGCCAAGGTTTGTGTCTTTTTGCTTCTATTGGTGTTTGGAAACTGAGCCAGTTGTTGCTTATGTATTTGACGTGTTTTTTTTTGTTTGTCTGTAGGTTATCAACGACAGGTTTGGAATTGTTGAGGGTCTTATGACCACCGTGCACTCCATCACTGGTGAGTTTTCACTTGTGACTTGAGATATATGAATGTTGAGATACTATATTTAAATCTAATTGAAGTTGTTTGTGTCTTTGTAATTCAGCCACCCAGAAGACTGTTGATGGACCATCAGCCAAGGACTGGAGAGGCGGACGTGCTGCCTCATTCAACATCATTCCTAGCAGCACTGGAGCTGCCAAGGTATGTTATATTCTCTGGTGTTGCTGCTAGTTTCAGTATCACGGATACATTTCCAAGTGATATTTCATTGTTAGCTGCTTTATTAATCCGTTTCCTGTTTGATTGTCATGTTCAGGCTGTCGGAAAGGTTCTGCCTGCTCTCAATGGCAAATTGACCGGAATGGCCTTCCGTGTACCCACTGTTGATGTTTCAGTTGTCGACCTTACTGTCAGACTTGAGAAGAAGGCCACCTATGACCAGATTAAGGCTGCTATCAAGTAAGGCTCGTAAAAGTTTGTCGTCTAAATAAGTTGCATTCAAGATGAAATAATGATGGTACAATGCATGTCTTGTTTCCCATGTTTATGTCTAACTCTGTCTCAACAGGGAGGAGTCTGAGGGAAAGATGAAGGGTATCTTGGGTTACACCGAAGATGATGTTGTGTCAACCGACTTCATTGGTGACAACAGGTAAATTCTAAACAAGTTAAAGCCAGAGAACAATCTGTCATGTTTGGACGGTGATTATCTTTGTAGTTGTGTATTATCGGCTTATCTAATTCAATATCTGGTTCTCTCAGGTCAAGCATCTTTGATGCCAAGGCTGGAATTGCATTGAACGAGAACTTTGTCAAGCTTGTGTCATGGTATGACAACGAGTGGGGTTACAGTTCCCGTGTGATTGACTTGATCGTGCACATTGCCAAGGCTTAAGCTTGGATCGAGGCTTTGCTTTTATATGTTTTGGTTGAGTCTAGCATTTTAGGTCTCTGGGTTTTGAATAAGAGCGTCTTTGTGTCCTCTGTGTGCATCCCTCGGGGTTGTCCCCTTTTTGTTTTGGTGTTGAACTTTTAGTTGCGGATTTCTCCCCTTTTTGCTGTTCTGAAACAGAAGAAACTTTATATGTACTTTAGCTTTGCTAGTTTTTAATATAAAGCAAAACTTGAAAGGGGTTGTTATATTTCTGAGTTCTTCCCATTTGCATCCTTATTCTTCATAGTAAGCAAAAGTCCTGACCAAATCCATAGGCTTGCTATTGCCATGTTCCCTATTGAAAAACCATGAACTGTGAAGAAATGCTCTAGTTTCTCGGTCAGTCTGGAGTTTGGACTCTTTTTGCAAGTAAATTCTGCATTGTAATTCTCCGGAATGCCATAGCATCCTGGTCTGTTCATTCTGCCAAGCCGACTATCAGGGGGCTTGGCCTGCCGTGTGTGATGCGGCGGGTGTACAAGCCACTAACACTGTGTCACACATGGGGCAGCGTACAAGCCCTGAACACCACAACTGTTATGGTGGCTGTACCAAAGAACTGCTCCTGAATGGAAGCTGGTGTTTGTCACTATTCAATCGACACACTTCCCTTAAAACAAAGAAGGAAAGGGAGTTATCGATGCGTGCCGTGATCCAAGGAGACGATGAAACCAAGAAACGGCGATAAGCTTTGGAAGCAAGTCGTCTTACCATAGTGACGAGGCTCCACAACAGTCCTCGCTAAGCAACGACTAACAAATTAGGCCAGCCATGTGAGACATGACATGACATGGCCACCTACCCTTGCAAGCTTTTCTTTTATTGTCTATTTGTGAGTGACTCATGGATTAGCTCATCCATCCCTTGACTACTGTTTGTCACCTATTTCCACCAGGTATGGACTTCATGCATGCCAAGCTTATCCATTCCTCTTTGCTCCTTTTAAGAAGAATCCTTGGGAATATGCATTCATCTTCAATTTTTTCTTGATAGAGATTTGATTCATTCTTGTAGTTAAAAGGGTTGCAAGGTGAGAAAAGAGGTAATAAAATTTGATATAAATTGTAGAGTAGTTTAGTTTACCAACAATAATGTTTATTCGGTCATTAACATCGTTTGTTTCGTGGAAAGTAAGCAGTATGATAAGAAAGTTGTTCATTTCCTGCATTTGGGAAAACCAAAGGAAAGGAAAGATTTTTCTGATTGAAGGGAAAATATGGGGTAAGGCTCCTTCCAAAATCTAATGGAACCACTTTCCTTCCTTCTTTCCCTTTATTTATTACTCAGATCATAATATTTTATTATATTTTTAAATACTTTCCCAATTACTTTCCTTACGTTACCAAACATTGGAATAAAAATTCTCTTAAAATTTTATTCCCGTTCACTTTCTCTTCTCATAGGAGAGATGAAATAAGTACTTTTTTTTCCGCAAACCAAACCAAGGGTTGAAAACAAAATAATTATATTTGAACAAAAAAAAAAAAAAACTAGTTACCATTGGTTTTACAACCAAGGGCATGAATCTCTTCGTTGTCAGTGACCGGTGAACATGGCTTGTGTTTACCAATGTATATCAAACCGCTTTACCTAATGTGTAGGTATAACCCTGCAAAGTGAGGGTCATTTGGCAAACCTTTGCTACACCACATGAACTTTGCACGAATAGAAAAGACTCAAAAGAGTAGCACACATTGCATCAAATGTGTTGCAAGTTACTTGCATCATCTAATAGAACCTGCGACAACCAAGGGGAAAGAGCACTTGTCCTCCCATTCAAATGGGAAATTTGAGAACCACCAAAGCGGGGGGTTTCGAGCAAGATGACGAGCCACCCATTTGTAAACTTTAGCTACATCATGAAAACAGACTTGATTGTAAGTGTATAGCTAGAGCCTTCACGTCTTGACTCACCATAAACTACACTATCAAATACATCAACTTATTCAATTTATAGCAAGACTCCAATATACATAGTAGCCTACCCAGCATTGAACAGTGGTTTGGTGGGAGTGACACAAGAATTACTGACGAAGTCGCCTTTGATGTTCTTTAATGGAAAAGATAAATAACTCAAAATTCATAACTGAATATTGAATAGCTGAACGACCTTTCTATACTGCATTAGTGATTCAGAATATTGAAATTTTAGAGTCGGAATATGGGAGCAGCATAGCACTAACCTTTTTGATGGTCATCATTCACACAGATACGTAGAATGGGAGGTAAGATGCATTCATAGATCATAATCAACTAATCAAGTTTTGCACATGCCTTTCGATCTGATTTAGAAATAATAAAAGAAGCATTAGATTTCCTTCCCCATTTATCCACCGAGATAATTAGGTCAACCAGTAACGGACACCACGGTCGGTGAGGCATTATCCTTCTATAGTTGCATATGCCCTACAACAGTAAACAATCACTTGGCCAAAGCATTAACAAAATGGTACAAAATTGACTACTCCCATCCCTAGAAGCATGTGAATCAACCTACTAATTTCTTTATTGGATCATTCTGCTTGTAATATCTGCATCTAGTGAAAAATTCACTATGTAAAGTAAAAAGATCATCATCAACTTTTATGTACCTTGGTGCTAAAAGTATGATGCACACCAAAATGGTAGGGTAAGTTACAGTTGTCAAATTAAAACATTTTCGGCTATCACATAAACAATAACATCGATATAGAATGAATAGTTGAAAGTAGAAAATGCAATATAATGAATTTAGGCCTCTTTATATTTACATTAGGTATCTAAACTTATCTTCATGGATCTTTCCTTAAAGGCTTTCTATGCTCATAGAATCCTTGTCGGGTTTCTTTCCCTCTTATCCATTAAAAGTAGGTATAGATTTAACTTTAATTAGCGTCGATCATATTCAAAACCTGATTATGAAGAATCCAAATTTAAGTTTTTACCAACTCGACCACCTACTATAATGGTTAAAGAATAATAGTATGATATTGATTCTCCTATTATCTAACCACCAAATGAAAAGTCATGAAATTTATTATAAAAGCCATTTCTAGCTTGTCATCCCTTAAAAATCAACGTATGGTAGTAACCCACTCAACCGTCACCGCCGGTCCCTTTCTCCTTGTTCCTCCTTCATATCTCATTTACTAAACTAACTGAAACTCTGAAAGAAAACCCCATTAAACATTAAAACCTTGGAAATCTACCTAGTTTGGTCCGTCACCACTCATCTCCACACATGACTATAAACCCCTGTCTTCCTATACTCAACTAGTCAGCTCTCACAGTCTCACGGGCTCTCAAGGAATCTATCTCATTCTGTGCTTTTGTCTCTTACTTTCTCCCACCATATAAAATCACCCCCTCCAAAAAATCACCACAATTAATCAAGTGGTCATCATCTTCCTTCCTTTTTGTTTATCCCCTCCAAATCTCCCTCACTTCCCTCTCTAAGTTTACTCTGTTTCTCTCTGCAACAACAATGGCTCTTCTTGCTTAAACTCCAAGTTCCCAGCTTAAACTCTACTTGGTTTCATCTAAAAGGAGTCAAGCTTTAGCTTTCTTGAACTTTCCCACTCAAGAAAGCAAGTTCTTTCTTTCTTTCCATTTCAGGCCTTTTGTCACTTTCACAGTTTCACTTCATGAACCGCTGTGAGGAGTTGATATAACTCGTAGTTTGGTTTTCCGGCGTCACAATGCCGCCGTCGTACTTCCCTCTCCGGTGGGAAAGCACCGGAGACCAATGGTGGTACGCGTCGCCTATTGACTGGGCAGCAGCCAACGGCCACTACGACCTCGTCAGCGAGCTTCTTCACCTCGACACCAACCTCCTCATAAAGCTGACGTCCCTCCGCCGCATCCGCCGCCTCGAAACCGTGTGGGACGACGAGGCTCACTTCAGTGACGTGGCGAAATGCCGCTCTCAAGTCGCCAAGAGGCTTCTCCACGAGTGCCAGACGCAGAGTGGCCACAACTCTCTGATCCGGGCCGGCTACGGCGGCTGGCTGCTCTACACCGCCGCCTCAGCCGGTGACGTGGCGTTTGTTAAAGAGTTGTTGCAAAGAGACCCTCTTTTGGTGTTTGGGGAGGGAGAGTATGGTGTGACTGATATCTTTTACGCTGCCGCTAGGAGTAGGAATGGTGAGGTTTTCAGGGTGCTGCTAGACTTCTCGGTGTCGCCGAGGTTTGGTGATCGCAATGGGGAGGTGGTGGAGAGTAGGTCGGAGTTCAAGTGGGAGATGATGAACCGGGCGGTTCATGCGGCGGCGAGAGGTGGAAATCTAGAGGTTTTGAGGGAGTTGGTTGGGGGATGTGGTGATGTTTTGGCTTATAGGGATGCTCAGGGCTCTACTGTCTTGCATACTGCCTCTGGTAGAGGGCAGATTGAGGTGAGGGTAATGTTTGATTGGTTGAATTCGATTACACTCGCTTATTTGATTCCTTAGAATTTGAAGAAATGGAAGGCTGTTTAGATCTGATATGTATACTTGTGGTCATTACTAGATTGTTAGTGAAGAAATGTTTATAGATTAAATTGTTGGAATGATATGGTAACTCTTTCTCCATTTGAGGCCTAAAACACTGAATTGAAGTTTAAGTTAAAGCTAAATGCTTAGTTGTTTTAGAGATTGGGTCTTGTTTACATGCATATATTGTTGGCTTCAACATATTGATGCTTGTTCAGCAAATGTGCCCTCACAGGCAGCTTGTGGACTTGTCCAAAAAATATGAATATATATAAAAAAGAGGAGTGAAATTTGTTTTTATTCTTATTGTTTTCTGCTTGTTAGTTTTGAACCTAGGATATATTAGTCATGATGCACATGGAGAACCCAGATTTCACATTGTTACTGATGACTGCGGGTTTCAAAGTCTTCTTTGAGCATTAGACTGTTACTTACGATGCTAATTTTTTGGATTTCTTTTAATGCAGGTGGTTAAGTATCTGATAGCATCCTTTGATATCAGCACCTCTGTAGATAGTCAAGGGAACACAGCTCTACATGTTGCCGCTTACAGGGGTCACTTGGCTGTGGTGGAAGCGCTAATTGGTGCATCTCCCTCGCTAGCCTCTTTATCGAACTACTATGGAGATACATTTCTGCATATGGCAGTGGCTGGTTTCCGAGCTCCTGGTTTCCGGAGAGTGGACAAACAGATTGAGCTCATCAAGCAATTAGTATGCGGTGATATTGTGAACATGCAGGACATCATTAATGATAGGAATAACAATGGAAGAACTGCTCTTCACATAGCTGTAAGTGAGAACATTCAGTCTAGTGTAGTGGAACTCCTCATGACTGTTCCATCAATAGATCTGAACATCCGTGATGGTGATGGCATGACGCCGCTAGATATTCTTAAGCAAAGGCCAAAGTCACCGTCTTCTGAACTTTTGATCAAGCAGTTGATTTCAGCTGGAGGCATCTCCAAGTGTCAAGACCATAAAGCAAGGAGTGCCATTGTTTCTCATTTGAGAATGCATGGTATTGGGAATAGTCCTGGAACCTCTTTCCGAATCCCTGATGCAGAGATATTCTTGTACACAGGCATTGACAATGCTTCTGATGCCAGTGGTGATCAGTCATGTTTACAATTCAGTAGGTGCTCAGGTGAAATAAGTCAGGTTGATTCGCCTAACTCAGTGAGCAATAAGAAGATTGGTTCTGTGAATAATGCTGCAAGGCGCCTTAAGTATCTTCTTCAATGGCCAAGGAGGAAAGAAAAAAAGGAATCTAGCAGAGACTTGGGAGATGCTGATTCCGTGGATTCATATAGTCCATCTACAGATTTGGAAGACAATCCAATCCCACTTCGGCAGATGTACTCAAAATCTTCATCCCTTCCCAACAACAAAAGGATACAGTCTGCTAGGACTTATCTTCCAAGCCCCTATACCAAAATGAAGTATACTGCTGGTCTAACACATGGTGTAATTCAAGCAGTGCCTAATTTTGCTTTTCCAGCTCAATCAAATGTAAGTCCTCTGTCACGATCATCAATGTCTTCACCTGCCTTGGTGGACAAGGAGAAGGGTGTTGACGATGCAGGATTGTCTCGTGCAAATGGGAAAGCATCAGTGGTGCACTCCAGACAAAGTTCCTACAATAGGAAGTTGATAAACCACTATTTGTGTGTTGGTGCACAAGGTGTGGAGGCTGAAGAATCAATTAGCTCTACATGGCCAACTCGGAGCTTCAAGCATTCCACTTCCTTAGTTGCTTGATCAGACTGTACAAACGAGTCAGCCGTCTTGGTTACACCTATAGATAGAGAAGAATTTTGGTGAGTTCTCTCAAAAAGTTCTGTTCTTTATATCTATTGTGTCTTTGTTTTTGCTTCCAATATAGATCACATGTTCTGTATATCCATAGTTGGTGTGAGCTTGTCCATGGCTATTGTATCGTTCTCAACATGATCAATACAAGATCTTTGTTATCGAAATTATATAGTTGTTCATCAGGTCTATTAGATCTAACCCTCATTGTGATGTGTACTATATTATCTATCTGTATAATAACAGAGTCAGCTATGCCCCTTTGTTGCACATTGTGACTTCTGGATATGATACGTCGATCTTTAATTTTGTTGATATATACTTGAGATAATATGAACTAGGGGTTCTGAATCAAATATGTTGCAGAAAATATTCTTATGAACGTTATATCATAATCTGAATTGACATTTCAAGAAATGGCATGTTATTAGCTATGGAACCCAAAACTTCATCTTGTTCATGATCATAATCAACATTTCAAGTAATGACATGTTTTAGTTATGAAACCTAAAACTACATCACTTTGAAGATAGATTTGATATCAAATAGCTACCTGGGTAGAGTGATCAGGTCTATTGGGCTTTGTTAAGAATATAGAATCTCACACACATGGAATTGAGGAATTATAACAAGTAACATACAAGACTAATTGGTTTTGGGTTGGATTAATCAACTTCTCAGGTTCTTAAAATTTTACTTCTCAATTAATTGTGAGGCGGTTACAGATTCTTCCTACTTATGGTGGAATATGTAACAGATTCATCTCTATTAAGGTTAAAATCCCCCCACATTTATGAAATCTTAGACCTCCTCACCTAAACAATAGAGGAATTCAAATAGGAATGCATATACCATCAGAGCTGCCATTTCTATACTTCAAAACTTAGACCTAAACACAGGAATGCATTTAATCATCACGACTGGATTCAAAATGTTTGCAGATTTTTACTATATCCGTTTGTGGCCAAAATATATCCATGCACTAATTTCATTTCCTTTTCTGCTCAGACATGATAATTTGGTACATGATAGGCTAGCCATAATGCCATCCATACCTTCTTAATCTGGTTGCTTATTTCATGTCCTACTAATCCTTACCATCAACAAATTCAAAATCACATGCAGACCCTCAATAGGGAAAAGTTTTGACAAACAGGCAACATGCAAATGATGAACACATATGCCATCCAAGATTCTGTACGTGAATTAGTTTGTTATGTGCCAAATATCCAGTGTAACTATCAATGGATTTGTGCACCTACAAGAGCTTATCGGATTCGATAGGTTACGGATTGGTTCAGGTAATGTATTGGTAACATACTATTGAGTATTTAGTGGATATGGGAAGCTCTGGTTTGAGAAAATGGCGTAAAAAAAATTGTTCTGGATTATGAATCCCCTTTGATCCGCACAACTTGGAGTTGACATTTTGTGAAAGAAAGAACTTGGTTTTGAAATGACCTTGGTTGTGAAAGACTCCCGCCATGTCCGGTTTAACCAAGCATGAATCTTTTCCTCACAGGACTTTCCCACTCGGTCAGACTATTGTTTTCCCATGCCTGCTGCAAACTTTGCAAAATTACGCAAGAGGCCTCTGGTTGGTTCAGAGAGTTCTATGAGAAACAGAAAAGGGTTTTTGTGGCATTTGAGACTCTGGTCAGCTAAACTCCTGAAAAATGGCCACAAACATTGGCCAAACGGATTCTTGTCCAAAAGAAAAAGGATTCTTCATATTGCTATTTTTGGCCTTCTTTCATTTCCAATGAAGGTTATATAACACCCTTTGTGCTCTCTCTTACAACTATCATCTGCGCTATAACAACTTTCCCGATTCGTGTACTTTGTTTTGGTCTGATTTCGAGCACAAAATGGCTGACGAGGCTAATATGTCCGAGTCTGAGCTTGCGAGGCAGCAGAAGATCAACGATTGGCTTCCCATCACTTCTGCTAGGAATGCCAAATGGTGGTACTCAGCTTTCCATAATGTCACTGCCATGGTTGGGGCTGGTGTCCTTAGTCTTCCTTATGCACTTTCACAGCTTGGCTGGTATATACATTTTAGTTTCATTGCTTTAAAATTCATTTTTTGTTTGAGTACATTATGTTTCTGTATCGGATTTCTATATTCCAAACAGAATCTACTATTATATAACTGATGCAACACTTTGGAAATTTTAAAGTGTTATCCTTAAAATTTGGAAATTTTAACTGATGCAACACTAGGGGTCCTGGTATCGTTATCCTTATTCTGTCATGGATCATCACCTTGTACACACTATGGCAAATGGTTGAGATGCATGAAATGGTGCCTGGCAAGCGGTTCGATAGATATCACGAGCTGGGACAACAAGCCTTTGGGCCGAAGCTGGGACTCTGGATTGTGGTACCTCAACAAGTAGTTGTTGAGGTTGGTGTTTGCATAGTCTATATGGTGACAGGAGGAAAATCATTGAAGAAAGTCCATGATGTGCTTTGTCCTAGCTGCAAAGATATCAGGACTATATTCTGGATTATGATTTTCGCTTCTTGTCACTTTGTTCTCTCCCATCTCCCCAACTTCAACTCCATGTCTGTTGTCTCACTCGCCGCAGCAGTAATGTCCCTTAGGTAATTGCATATCATTTGAAATATCAAATGATAACCATAAATCCTCATCGATTGCGCTTCATTTCTCCGGTATCATTGATTCTGAAAACGTGTTGTTGGACTCTTGTTTGTAGTTACTCAACAATTGCATGGGCAGCTTCATTACACAAGGGGAGATCACCAGATGTGGACTACAGCTACAGAGCCAAAACCAATGGTGGAGCTGCGCTTAACTTCTTTGTTGGGTTAGGAGAGGTAGCATTTGCCTATGCTGGTCACAATGTGGTTCTGGAGATCCAAGCAACCATTCCTTCAACGCCGGAGAAGCCTTCCAAGGGTCCTATGTGGAAAGGAGTGATTGTGGCATACATAATCGTGGCGATATGCTACTTCCCTGTTGCTATTGCTGGGTTTTATGTCTACGGGAACACCGTTGATGAGAACATCCTCATCTCGCTGGAGAAACCGGCCTGGCTAATTGCAGCTGCTAACTTGTTCGTTGTGGTTCATGTGATTGGAAGCTATCAGATATATGCAATGGGGGTGTTTGACATGATTGAAACGTTTTTGGTCAAGAAAATGAACTTGCCACCGAGTTTCATTCTCCGCTTTGTTACTAGAACTACATATGTTGGTATGTCCACTTACACTACACCTCTCCTTTTCTTCAAAGTTACATTTGAATGCTAATTCTCAGCTCTACAATGCCAGCGGTTACTATGGTTGTTGCCATGGCAATCCCTTTCTTCAGTGGCCTTCTCGCATTCTTTGGAGGATTCGCTTTCGCCCCAACAACATATTTTGTAAGCAAACTGAAGAATCATTTGCTCCTATTGCTCCTTGTGTGTGCATATCTAAAAAATGGAAATAGCTAACTTTTCTATTAATCTTGCTCTGTGAAGCTTCCCTGCATCATGTGGCTTGCCATCTACAAACCGAGACCATTCACTCTATCTTGGTTTGCTAACTGGGTAAGTTGTTGGTCATATGCCGCTGGGTATGTTGTCTTCCTTGTTCTTCATGCTTCATACGTTTACTCACTTATTTCTCTCATTCATTTCAGATCTGTATCATTCTTGGGGTTACTTTGATGATTCTAGCTCCTATTGGTGCACTAAGGAACATTGTCAAAAAAGCGAAAACCTATGAGTTCTTCTCTTAAACTACAACAGCTAGCCTGCAACAAGAATTGTTGACACCTAAGTTCTCGATCGAAGCTACTAAAATTGATGACTACAAACAACCTTGTCGATTTCATGGTCTGGCTTTGGAACCTTCAAGGCTTGACAAAAAGGCAATCTCCTAATGTGCTTAGGAAAATAATTATGGCTGAAGACATTGCTTTCATCTATTAGGTATTTTTTTTTATCCTTTTTCAGAATAACTATTAGGTGTTCTTTTAGGGTGAGAATAAGAAATTAGTGCTGCCTGTACATGGATAGCAGAAGTTAGCTAGATTGGTTAAGCGTCTGATTTCATTACTTCATCTATTAGATGTTATGTTGCAAAATTTATTTTTTTTAACTGAATCAGAAGTCACCGTTTTCTTTCCCACCCACCCACCCCCCCAAATCATCATGTTATTCCGATTTCAACTACGTACTGACAAGCAAGGTACGACTACACTGCTACACAGTAAAAAGCCAATCTAATCACTATTAATTAACAAGCTGCACTCTCTGTAACTTTCACAAAGTATATACTTGTAACCAGAGATCGAAGAAGTGGAGAAAAATCTTCACTTCTCCTCAAGCTTCAAGTAGGGGTTGTCTCTTTAGTACCTTGATCAGATAAGAACGAATGACAATATTTTGAACAGAGGAAAGAGTACTACATATATGCTAACTATCAAAATTAGTTAAATCTGGGACTATAGTAGAAAGAAGATGATCAAAGAAACTCTGTCTACGTTTCTAACGCTTTGAAGAGAGTACCAATTAATGTCCAGGAAAATAGCTAATTTGTCTAGGTTTTTTTTGAAGGGTTTGGAACCCAGCTTGGTTCCAGTTATTTTATTGAAAAAAGAGAAACAAAAGATCAATTTGTCTAGGTTAATACCCAATTTAATGGTGGATAAAGTAAATCAATGGTGCTCATTTGATTATTAACTGATCAAAGAAACTATGTTAAAATCATTTTTGCAATGTAAATTCAGCTGTTGAAACATAACAAAACAATCCAACTTACATAGAACTTTCTATTGTTGGATTTGGATGATTTACATCCAAATACAACGGTGGTTGAACATAATTTTCTTTATTAGTCACTAACTAGTGAACCGTAAAATCCTTAAGGATTTTGCAGAGAAACTTGCAGACTGAAGGGGGTGTATTGTATATGGAATTAGTGGAAGTTTTAAAGAAGTCTATGGAATTTGAAAGTCTAGGTGTATTCAATACAAACTTTTTAAAATCCATCAAAGTCTGGGTGTATTCAACTAGATTTTAAAAAATCATTATAAATTCCGCCAAAATTCAGGAGTATTCAATTAAGACTTTTTAAAATGAATAGAAGTTCAGATGTATTCAAAATATCATTCATACTTATGGAATTAATAACTCATGGATAATTGTGGACTTTGTAATGTAAATTACACACACCAAACTCTAATATTTTTCCATCCACTAGAGCAAAGATTTGGAAAAGTCTACGACAGACTTTCTCTTTACATGTGAATAGGTTGATCCTACAATACATCATCTTTTTTTCTTTTTTATAATATTTTGTGCTATCAATGTTCTATTCTACTTATTCTTTTCAATGTTTTTTGAATGTTAATATTTTGTTGTATTTCAATTGTAATGCTTGGAACCCTCGATAACCTAAAATATTATCTCAAATATTATCTACTAACTCTTGATATTAGAACCACATGATCATATATTATTATATTAGCGTACATGAATTAAACTTGTAAACATCTAATGTCTCACTTTAGAATATGTGTTTTTGGTTTACGTACTATGCGTGTTGTTAAGTTAATATAGTTTTTTTTTTGTTACCTATGTTTATGTATTTCAATCAAATATTATGACAGTATGCATCAAAATTAGATAGATGAACACTCAAACTTATAATCGGTGTCATTATGTGTTTGTCATTGCATCTTTATTTTTTGTTCATTTCCTGTAACTCTGTAAGTATTAAGAAATCTACATAAGTCATTCATATGAAATTTGTAGATTTCAGAAATCAGTGAAAGTCTGTGATTAAAAATCAATGGTTTTAAGAAATCAGTGAAAGTTTATGAACTTTTTAAAGAGTCTATAGACTTTTCAAAAAGTCAATCGATTAAAATAAATCTGTATGAATCCAAATACAATACACCCCTTGAGATTGAAAACTGGTAATTTTCCAAAACCAGACCCCAACCTTCTCAAGTTGTTGGCAAGACCCATCCGTCTTATGCACTGCAACCAACAACCATCTCCTATCCGATCGTCTTCGTCGACTTAACAATCTAGCTAAGACGCCCAAATCGAACACCACGTACCATTCTCTATTGGCTTTGCCCATTTCATGACCCAGTGCATGTCTGCCAATTGCTTAATCATAGAGGACTCGCTCAACAGGTTATATTGAAAGTCATGTATGCGTTTCTGGAAAATGAATCATAATAACGAAACAATATGGATCTGAATACAGAAGGATATAACAAGAGTGAAAGAACATACCTTTCGTCGTAAATGCGGAATCGTCAAAGTCTGCAACCAAAAATTGTACGTACGTAGAACCTGTTTATGAAATATGAATAGACATGAATAGATAAGATAATCATATAGATTCCAACATAGAACCAAGCAAATCAACCTCCACAAACTGTTGAAGCAAAAGATTTCCTCTATAGAAGATACGATTAATAAACAAAAAATTGATTACATATTTGTTACCATAGCTCTCTCATTGATTTCGTATCTGTAACCATAACTCTCTAGCCCAGAAATGGAAAGAGTTAATTTGAGGATCGATGGAAAGAATCGTGGATTGGGGTATCTGGTATGAATCTGAACCACTAATGAGGAAGAAGGGAAGCGTGCCCTATATGCTAACTGACCAATTTGATACTAACAAGTGCTTATCGGATACGAGAGGTTAAGGTAATGCTGGTAATAAATTAAGCTTTCGAGTATTGAGTGGATATTGGAAGCTCTAGTTTGAGAGAAAATGGCGGAGAATAATGAGAATATGAAACCTCGTTGAACCATACAACTCGGAGTTGACGTGTTTTGGTGAAAAAATCACGTCCTTGCCATTTTAGGATTCTTTTTACCTTCCTTCCAAACACACTTACCTACTTCATAACTGCAAAATTACCCTAGAGACCTTCTGGTTGGTTCAGAGAAAACTAGGGTTTGGGAGTAACAGAGAAGGGGGTTTTTGTGGTATTCTAGACTATACAGCTCACAACGCCTAAAAACGGGAACTATTTCCTTTACTAGCACAACAAGAAGTTACAACGCATCGACTTCAATTAGCTATTTTTGGCCTTATATCATTCCCATGAAGTTTCTTATATAACTGACCCCAAGTCTTACACTGCCTACGACAACCAATTTCTCCATATATTCTTGAATTTTTCTTTTTCTTTTCTGGTCAAGTTTTGAGATCACAATGGTTGCGGGTACTTTGTCAGATGCTGAGCTTGCAAGACAGAAGCAGATCGATGATTGGCTTCCCATCACTTCTTCAAGGAATGCCAAATGGTGGTACTCGGCTTTCCACAATGTCACTGCCATGGTTGGGGCTGGTGTCCTCAGTCTTCCTTTTGCCCTTGCAGAGCTTGGCTGGTATGTATTGTCACTCTTGTGTTTGTTCTATTTCTATATATTCATTGTTAATTTCTTCGAGTTTAGGGGTGTGGGTGGACTGTGGAGTCAAATGGAAAGGTTTTGGGATTATTTTTGTTTCCATTACCTTAATTATAGACTATGTTCAGAACTTGATAGGTTATTAGTTTCTGTATAGGATTTCTGTCTGCCGATTCAGATCTGATTCTACTTGGCATCATTACCATATAGACTATTAACCAAGATAAATATTGGTTTTTTTTTTGTATGAAATTTTTATCTGCAAATTCAAAACTGAAGTTTCATTCATCGATGCTTGACCATTCAACATATCTGTTCCATGCCATTACCTTATAGAGTATAGACAATGCTCCCATCATGATAGGTTATGAGTTTCCGTATAAGATTTCTATTATTACCCAATTCAAATCAGAGTTTTTATTCCTGATTTACCTACTATTATACCCGGTCATATGTGATATGAAATTTGTCAATACTCGATCACCACTATTATATAACTGATATATTTGTTTAAAAAAATCAAATGACTACTTCGCTTTTGGAAATATTATAGGGGTCCTGGAATTGCTATCCTTATTATGTCATGGGTGATCACCTTATACACACTGTGGCAAATGGTTGAGATGCATGAAATGGTGCCTGGCAAGCGGTTCGATAGGTATCACGAGCTAGGTCAACATGCCTTTGGGCCAAAGCTAGGGCTCTGGATTGTGGTGCCCCAACAAGTAATTGTTGAGGTTGGTGTTTGCATAGTCTATATGGTAACAGGAGGAAAATCACTGAAGAAAGTTCATGATTTGCTTTGTCCTAGCTGCAAAGATATCAAGACCTCATATTGGATTATGATTTTCGCTTCTTGTCACTTTGTGCTCTCCCATCTCCCAAACTTCAACTCCATGTCTGGTATCTCACTCGCTGCAGCAATCATGTCCTTGAGGTAATCAAAGATCGCATATCAATTGCATATATGGAAGCTTTATTATTACTTACAGTAATTACTATGATTCGAATGAATGAATGATAAGCATAAATCCTTATCAGATGCGTTTCCTTTCTGGCATCATTGATTTTGACCCTGTGTTCTTGGACTCTTTTTTGTAGTTACTCAACTATTGCATGGACAGCTGCAGCACACAAGGGGGTCGTACCAGATGTGGACTACAGCTACAAAGCCACAACTACTTCCGGAACTATGTTCAACTTCTTTGGTGGGTTGGGAGAGGTAGCATTTGCCTACGCTGGTCACAATGTGGTTCTGGAGATCCAAGCAACCATTCCTTCGACGCCGGAGAAGCCTTCCAAGGGTCCAATGTGGAAAGGAGTGGTTGTGGCATACATAGTCGTGGCTCTTTGTTACTTCCCTGTTGCCATTGTTGGGTTTTATGTCTACGGAAACAGCGTTGAAGACAACATCCTCATCTCACTTGAGAAACCTGCCTGGCTAATTGCAGCTGCTAACTTGTTCGTCGTGGTTCATGTCATTGGAAGCTATCAGGTATTTGCAATGGGGGTGTTTGACATGATTGAAACCTTTTTGGTCATCAAAATGAAATTCAGACCTAGCTTCGTTCTCCGATTTGTTACTCGAACTACATATGTTGGTACGTCGACTTTACTTTGTGTATTCAATTTATTCTGACCAAGTTTTATTTGAATGCTGATTCTATACTCTTATATTGGCAGCAATTACTATGTTCATTGGCATAGCAATCCCTTTCTTCGGTGGCCTTCTCGGATTTTTTGGGGGATTTGCTTTCGCCCCAACAACATACTTTGTAAGCATATTTTTGCTCTTATATTTGTGTTCTTTATTATTGCGTATGCATTTAAAATCAAACTAGCTAAATTTTTCCTTAATCTTGTTCTGTGAAGCTTCCCTGCATCATGTGGCTTGCCATCTACAAACCAAAACCATTTAGTCTATCTTGGTGTGTTAACTGGGTAAGTTATGTTGATCATGCCTCTTAGTAAGTTGTCTTTCCTTGTTCTTTATGCTTCATACTTCAACTCACTTATTTTTCTTATTCAATCCAGGTCTGTATCGTTCTTGGAGTTCTTTTGATGATTCTTGCTCCTATCGGTGCACTAAGGAACATCATACTGCAAGCGAAAAACTACGAGTTCTTCTCATAAACTACAGCCTGCAACAAGCAATGTCGACACCTACGATGCTGAAGCTACGAAAATGGAAACCCATCATAAACAAACAACGTACCTTGTCACTATCTCTCTGTTCATGGTTTGGCTGAGTTTTCAAATTTGATATCTTTTGGACCTTCTAGGCTCACAAGTCAATCTCCTAATGTGATTAGGAAAATAATTATTATAGCTGAAGAAATTGCTATCATCATTCAACACTAGTATGATTTTATTTAGTATAAGAATAAGAAATTTAGTGATGTTTGTACATGAATACAAAGGTTAATTAGATTGGATAAGCGTCGACGGATTTCCATTAGTTCATTGTGCGCACTCATAAGGATTGGCATCAAAATTTACTAGAAATTATATATATCAGCAGTTTTTATCTAGTTAGTTAGTGACCAAGAGATACATGATTAATATTAATTGAATTAAAAACAAAATAACTCTACTTAAAAATAATTCTCTCCACCATTAGATTTACATCTAAAAGTGATTGACCATAAATTTCATTGTCACGAACCTCGTTGTTATACATATATGAACTTTTCTTACCAACACGTAGCTTTTAGTTTTTTAGCTAGGGGCTAGTGAGGCACACTACTGATCTCGATGTGACCCGTTAACCGATAAACTTCAAGAAAAAGAAAAACTAAATGATGAGAATTCTAAACGGGTTTGAAAAATGAGAGAGTTGTTTGCAGGCTTAGCAGGTTCCAACGAGTCCTTATTAATGAGAACACGCAAATCCGTTAAGTCTGTTAAGTTAAAGGGTTCTTGACGTGACGACCTGTTAACAACTTGCACGAGTTCGGGCTGTTGCCGGCCTAACATATGTTTCTATCATAGAGGACTCCCTTAGGGATGGCAATGGGTAGGGTAGGGTACGGGGATCAAAATACCGTACCCATACCTTTTTACATTTCTCATCCCCGTATCCATCCCCATATCCGTAATTAGATAATAGGGATTCCCCGTACCCATACCCTTTGGGGATTACGTTTTCATACCCGTACCCGTACCCGTACCCGTTAACAATTATGTATTAAATTAATTTTTTTTTTAAATACGAAATACAATTATATAAAAGTATGAAATTAAAATTAAATAGCAAAATAAATAAGTTTCATGCTTCAATCAAATAAAAATAAATACAAGTCTTGGTCAAAACAGAACAATACAGTTAAATTTCATTAAGAGAGTAAAAATATACAAGGTTCTAAAAATCGCCGCCTAGGCGCCAGAAATCACCAATCCGTTCCGATTATGAGGTAATCGGTTGAGCTGGGCGTCACCAAGGAAAACAGCCGCCTCGGCGGCCTAAGCGGCGACTAGACGGCTGGGCGGTTTGGTTGGGCGGCCCGATTGGGCAGTTTGGCTAGCCGTTTCCCTTTTTTCTTTTCATTCTGTCTTAGATTTTTTGCCGAAGTGTTCAGATTAGGGCTCGAAGACGATGATGAGGTGCTTGAAAAAGTTGGGCTTTGTTAGAAATTGCGCTCAGATCGCATTGGTTTTCTTGTTGAGAAGGGATCAAAGATCGGGAGAAGAAGAAAAAGAATGGGAAACTAAATTTTGTTGAACTCGTGGGCCTTTGTGTTTGTTACTCTGTTCAACTGTGCGGAGTTCATGAAGAAAAACATCTGGGAATTGAGGATGAGAGACTTGAGGTTCTGTGAAGTGTGAGGCACACGTGGTGGAGTGGTGAAGGTAGTTTTTTTTCAAGTGGTGAAGGTAGTTATGGACTCTTGTGATATGTGTGGTTTAATTCCATATC
>NW_004443448.1:712093-765477 GCF_000184155.1 Fragaria vesca subsp. vesca
TGGGCGCTGTCCGCTCGACTAGCACCCAGCGTTTTTTAGAACCTTGAAAATATATAATAAAAGGAAGGTCCATTAAATGTTTATTAAGAGAATCACAATTTTTTACATAATATTTATTATAAATTATATATAAATATATATAATTATATATAATAATATTTTCATCCTTAATGGGTGGGGATGGGGACGAATATCAAAATACCATACCCGCCCCGTACCCAATTTAAGAATTCGAATACAGGGGATCCTCATCCCCGTTACCCGTTTATACCCGTATATCTTTCCCGTTAGGGTCAAATACCCATGGGTACCCTACCCGTTGGGGATTATTGCCATCCCTAGACCCCCTCAACATGTTATATTGAGTCAGGCAGATTTATTTCATGCATGCCTAGGCATGCACACCAGGGACGTTGCCACATGAGTGGTTGTTTGGGCTATAACCCAAAAGAAATTTGGGACATAAACTCGCATGTATAAGTTTATCAGTCTTTTGTCAAAAAAAAAATAAAAAAAATATCAGCCAAAAAGAACGAATATATATTATGTAGTATGTACTACGATGTCGATGACTTCATGTTTTTGAACTCTTTCAAAGTTCCGAGTTGCAAATTTGATCTGTTTTTATAGATATCAAATAAAATTTGGACTCCGCCACCCCAAATCTCAATCCTAGATATCAAATAAAATCTGTTTTTATACATTAAAGTATGGGTTCGACCAACAATAGAGATCTTAACATGTTAGACTATGGAGATATCAAATAAAACTTGGACTCTGGTCCGGCACCCCAAATCTCAATCCTATCACTGATGCACACATGCATTACTTTCTTAGAGAAAGAATCATAATGACGAAACAATATGAAACTGAGAAGAAAGCAGTGTAACAAGAGTGAAAGAACGTACCGTTCGTCAGAATCGTTAAAGTCTGGAACCACAATTTGTACCTGGAAGTTGGAAAAAGATTATGAAATATGAACAGACATGAAATAGATCGTTATAGATTCCAACATAGATCGAAACCAAACAACCACAAACAACTACTGTTGCACCAAAGAATCGTTAAAACAAAGTCTCCTTTGAAGACAAGGAGTCCTCTACAGATATAACGATTACTTAACATTGATCATATTAATTCGTAACCAAAGCTTTCTATCGAACTAGACGTACACTATCTCTCGAAAATGAAAGAGAAAACATCATGGGTTGGGGTGTCTGATATGAAACCCTAATTCCACAACACAGTGAAAATATTAATGTTGCAATAGGTCTCACTTCATGCATCAATCACAACTGACGCCTTCGGATTTGTGTAGCAACAAGTGCTTATCGGATACGAGAGGTTCAGGTAATGTTGGTACTAATTAAGCTAAAGAGCATTGAGTGGATATGGGAAACTCTGGTTTGAGAAAATAGTGGAAAAACTTGATGACAATGAACCCCGTTGAATCGAACAACTCGGAGTTGACGTTTGGTGAAAGAGGACCTTGCCATTTTGGGTGTTACCAAGCATGAATCTTTCCCTTCCTCTCCATGCCTGCAAAATTACCCAAGTGGCCTCTGGTTGGTTCAGAGAAAACCAAGTTATGGGAGTAACACAGAACTGCCTTTGTGGTATTTGAGACTGTACAGCTCACATGCAACTCCTAAAAACGGGCACAATTTCTTTACTAGTGCAAGAAAAAAAATTACAGAACATTGACTTGTTTTGCTATTTTTGGCCTTGTTTCATCCCCATGAAACTTATAAAACTGACCCTTATGCTCTCTGCCTACAACCATTTCCCCCGTTCTTGAATTTTGTTCTGGTCTGATTTTGAGAGCTAGCAAAATGGTTGCGGAGAGTTTGTCAGATGCTGAGCTTGCAAGACAGAAGGAGATCGACGATTGGCTACCTATCACTTCTGCGAGGAATGCGAAATGGTGGTACTCCGCTTTCCACAATGTCACTGCCATGGTTGGGGCTGGTGTCCTTAGTCTTCCTTATGCTATTTCAGAGCTAGGATGGTATATATACATCGTCCTTGTCACTACTATATATTATGAAACTGATGTATCTGTTGAAACGTTTAGCATAATCAAGTGAGTCCTTCCTTTCTGTATTAATTCATTACAGGGGTCCTGGTATTGCTATCCTTATTCTGTCATGGATCATCACCCTATACACACTATGGCAAATGGTTGAGATGCATGAAATGGTGCCTGGCAAGCGATTCGATAGGTACCACGAGCTGGGACAACAAGCCTTTGGGCCGAAACTAGGGCTTTGGATTGTGGTGCCACAACAGGTTATTGTTGAGGTTGGTGTTTGCATAGTCTATATGGTGACAGGAGGAAAATCATTGAAGAAAGTCCATAATGTGCTTTGTCCTAGCTGCAAAGATATCAAGACCTCATACTGGATTATGATTTTCGCTTCTTCTCACTTTGTGCTCTCCCATCTCCCCAACTTCAACTCCATGTCTGGTATCTCACTCGCCGCAGCAATCATGTCCTTGAGGTAAACAAAAATCATGTATCAGTTGCACATATGGAAGCTTAAGATATTATTGGTTTGACAATGTGTTCTTGAACTCTTGTTTATAGTTACTCGACTATTGCATGGGCAACTGCATTAAACAAGGGGGTCGTACCAAACGTGGACTACAGCTACAAAGCCACAACTAAGGCTGGAACTGTGTTCAACTTCTTTAGTGGGTTGGGTGACATAGCATTTGCCTATGCTGGTCACAATGTCGTTCTGGAGATCCAAGCAACCATTCCTTCGACGCCGGAGAAGCCTTCCAAGGGTCCTATGTGGAAAGGAGTGGTTGTGGCATACATAGTCGTGGCTCTATGTTACTTCCCTGTTGCTATTGTTGGGTATTATGTCTATGGAAACACCGTTGAAGACAACATCCTAATCTCGCTAGAGAAACCTGCCTGGCTAATTGCAGCTGCTAACTTGTTTGTTGTGGTTCATGTCATTGGAAGCTATCAGGTATTTGCAATGGGGGTGTTTGACATGCTTGAAACCTTTTTGGTCCTCAAAATGAAATTCAGACCCAGCTTCCTTCTGCGCTTTGTTACTCGAACTACATATGTTGGTACGTCGACTTTTCTTGCGTTTTCAATTTATTCTGACCAAGTTTTATTTGAATGCTGATTCTATACTCTTACATTGGCAGCAATTACTATGTTCATTGGCATAGCAATCCCTTTCTTCGGTGGCCTTCTCGGATTTTTTGGGGGATTTGCTTTCGCCCCAACAACATACTTTGTAAGCATACTTCTGCTCTTATATCTTTGTGTTCTCTATTGCGTATGCATTTAAAAATCAAACTAGCTAAATTTTTCCTTAATCTTGTTATGTGAAGCTTCCCTGCATCATGTGGCTTGCCATCTACAAACCGAAAATATTCAGTCTATCTTGGTGTACAAACTGGGTAAGTTGTGTTGTTCATGCCTCCGGGTAAGTTGTCTTCCATGTTCTTTATGCTTCTTACTCGTCTATTCACTTGTTTTTCTCATTCATTTCAGTTCTGTATCATTGTTGGCGTTACTCTGATGCTTCTAGCTCCCATTGGTGCACTAAGGGGCATCATTCTCCAAGCGAAAACCTACAAGTTCTTCTCTTAATCTACTGCAGCCTGCAACGAGCAATGTTTACACTGCAAAAACGGATGATTATAACCATCATAAATAAACAACCTTGTCACTATATCGTACGCGTCTCTGTTCATGGTTTGGCTGACTATTCAAGTTTGATATCTTTTGGAACATTCAAGGCTTGACAAGGCATCTCCCATTACGATTAGGAAAATAACTATGGAAACATTGCTTTCATCATTCTACAATTAGGTATTATTTCAGGATGGGAATAAGTAATAGTGCTCTAATTTGTACATGGGCACCAGAAGTTAGTGGTTAGTTGTCCAGGTTTCATTGTATAACCATCATATGTTGCTGAACTTAATTTTAAGAATTAATTTGATTTAAGTCCAATATTCATCCCCTTATATTAAATGCAAAAACTTGGTCTTCAACACCGACATCAACCGCCGATTCGAAGCTCCCCCGGTCCAGGCCTCACCTTGCCCAAACAACGGCCTTACCAAAAAGGAGGACAGCGCTGCCTACTGAAGTACTGAACCCTATTGTTCGACTTCTGAAGTCTCTCTGAAATTGTCGGAGTTACTTCACCTTACATGATCTTAAAACTTTCCCGATGAGTATTAATTTGCTCATCTTCTAAATCTAATGCAGTATAGGGAGCAAAATATAGACCCGAGAATGAATTGACCAATAATTAATCCGTTTGCCTCTTCCAAATGAATCTATACATAACTTGTTGACGTGATCGATCAATATTTATAAATTGATGTGTGTCGATTAAAATTGCAAATAGACCTTAAGAAGAAAAGAAAAACAAAGTATTTAGTAACTATAACCTATGCGTAGAAGTGAGTTTGATACTAAATTTTGATAAGTTCACGTCTAAAATCATTTTAAAACAAATGAAGTGACCTAAATCCTTATAGTCTCATCTTTCCTATGTGAGTGTATATTTCCTAACAAATTTTATAATTACCAACATAAGAAAAAAAAAAATCATAGATTTATCCAGTACTATTTGGTCTAGTGACATCAGTCTTCCCTCGGTAAGTGGGAGGTCGTGAGTCGACTTGTTATAGCATTTTAAGAAAAAAAAAAAAAGGAAAATGCCCATTTAGTACTAATTCAAACCCCTTATTTCTTATTCCAATGATAATTTTTTGCATTAGCCCATTCCAATATAAGGTAACCCTTGTTATGCCCAAATGTACAAATCTTTATGCCTAAATGCACAAATCTTTACTAAAATCTTAACAAACCATATTATTTTAAGACTATTTTGCCCCCACCTCTTCAACATGAAAAGATTTGGCCGGAACCTCGGACTCCGGTCACCGGATTTTCCCCGACCGCCGGATTCCGGTCACCGGATTTTTCCCTGTAACCAGTTACTGACCCCCAATAACCAGTTACTGACCAGTTAATGACCCATAATAACCAGTTACTAACCCCCAGTAACTAGTTATTGATTAATTACTGACACCCAGTAACCAGTTACTGACCAATTACTGACCCCCAGTAACCAGTTATTGACCCTTAATAATCGTGTTATTAACCTCTAATAATCAGTTATTGACCCCCAATAATCAACTTAATCGAGTTACAGACCCCCAATAATCGATTACTGACAGTCAATAATCGATTATTGACCCCAATATTAAAAGAGTACACCTCCCGAGATAAATGGCAAGCTGTCTGTGCACTTTGTCACTTGCTATTTCATCTAGCACCCTACAATTAGTTGATATCAAATACCACAACAAGTATCTATGTTTAATGAAGAAAGCTCATTTCGGCAATGAACTCAGCAATTTCAAACCTAAGAGTTTCTCAATACCACAGCAACCAAACACAGAATAATTGAAAATAGAATATCACATTGACTAACCCAATCGGATTGAGAGCGACACTGGCGGCACGGTCTACAAGGTGATTCACAAGCCGACGGGGCGGGTCTACGCGCTGAAAGTGATATACGGCACGCATGATGAGTCGGCGCGGCACCAGATCTGCCGCGAGATCGAAATCCTCCGCGTGGTCTGGTGGTCGAAGAGGACGTCGGAGTGGAGGAGGCCGGGGCAGCAGACTGCGAGCTTGTGGAGGAAGGACAAGGCGGCGGCGGGATTGTCGGCGGAGACAAGGGAGGGAGAGAGAGAGTTGAGCTCCGATCTAGAGTTGGAGAGAGAGAGAGAGAGAGAGAGAGAGAGAGAGAGAGAGAGAGAGAGAGAGAGAGAGAGAGAGAGAGAGAGAGAGAGAGAGAGAGAGAGAGAGAGAGAGAGAGAGAGAGAGGTTTGGAGGAGGCTGGATTCGAATGAGGAGGATGAGATCGAGGTGGGTCGGTCAGTCGCCGGCGTCGGTTGGCGGTTTTGGGTTTCTGGTGGAGTAACTCGGTTAGAGAGAGAGAGAGTTTGTTTCAGATCAAGACGGAGAGAGTAATGGTGATGCGAGGGTAATATAGTCAATTTCATGAAATTTGTTTAAATAGGCTATTGGAAACAATTTTTATTGAAATGGACTCTTATTATAGTGTTTTTGTGCAAATAGATATTTTCTCATGAAAAAAATCATAGATTTACGACATGTCATATGTTGTGGATCACCCCTGTAGTGAAAAGGGTATTGTAGTAATTGCCGATAGTTATCTCCCGCTAAAAGCTTCGCATTTCCCGCCAAAACACTCTGCAACCCCCAAATTGGCGGTTCATAAAACCCTAAGAGAGAGAAACAGAGCCACATCCCTCAATGGAAGACCAAATCAAAGCCGAATTCATCAAGAGCGACTTCACCCTCGACCAAGAAGACGAAATCCTCAAGAAATGTAACATCTTTTTCTCCTTTTCTGCTTTTTCAATTCTTCACTGAAAACCCTAATTCCACAGCTCAATGAAATTTCGATGCTTTCCTCAAATTAGGTCTCACTTTCTGCATCAATTACAAGCTCACGCCTTCGGATCTCGTTTCAAGCTGGGAAATTTACTACCTCAACAGGTCAACTTTTCCTCATCCCACTTTTATTCTTTCAGTCTTCGCTGAAATTCCCAATATGTGTTTTTGGGTTTTGACCAATTGAATTGAAATGGGTTTGATTTTGGGTTTGTGTGAAGAACCTGACCTTAATTTTGAACTTGTTTTCTTGCATTTCATTGACCAGTATTAGAGCAAGGGAAATTGGGTTTTTATATATGTATGCTTGTGTTGCAATATACTGCAGGCAGTTAAATGAGCCGGTGGTTCGAGATGTCGAAATGGAAGGGTTCTTGCAGCATTTGCAGAATGAGCAGAAAGAAGCTATTAATAGTAAGGAGGAACCGGGTCTGCATATCTACTCAAGTAATGATGTGGACATGTAAGTATAGTGTATGATTTTGCTGTGTTTATGTATGTAGGAGTTGTGGATTTGTGTGTGTTTGGTTATTACTTGGAACGATACAAAGAGGAGGTGTATTCATTGAGTTTGAACCTTCAGATGAGGGATTAAAGATCTAGACTAGAGCAATATAGGATTATGAACAGTTAAAAGATACGGTGAAGGTGGTTTAGCAATAACTATATGCTTTTGGATATCGGATTATCATGACTTGTATCGTTAGTTATCAGACTGATATCGTATAAGTGATGGAAAACCTTGTGCAGGATTTTGAATGGTGAAGATGTAGATATAGAGGAAACAGTTCTTCACACTCCAATATCCAAATCCCAGAACCGTTATTCAGATTCATTCGACTCAACACCACAAACAAATGGGAACGTTCCTTCTTCTGGAAAACCAACAAAGCTTATAACCCCCTTTGGTAGGCGAACTGACAAGTTTGTTGTGAAATTTAGCATCGAGAATATGCCAAATACAGAGAATGTGAAGAAGGAAGATGAAAATGAGAATCAAGATGATGATGACATTATCAGGAGGGTTAAGCCTGGGAAGAGGTGTTCTTTAGTAGTCCATGGTTCAGGTCCTGAAATAGACTGTAGATTCATGTATGATAGGATTGCAGATAGGGTGAGTGAAACTTATTAAAGTATGTTGATTTCACTTTCACATAAGTGCTTCACTAACTTTAACTTTTGTTGGCTTAGTTTAATGCACTGGAAAACCGAATATTAAAGCATGCAACTGAACTAGTTTCGTCCGGGCAGTATGAGGAACCAGTGGACCCAACAGTTTCTTCTGAGGTAAAGTAATCCCTCTCACTCTCTCTCAACTTAAAAGTGGCAGGAAGAAAATCAGCCAAAGCTGGTTATGATTCAATTTGATATCCAATCTTCACATGGTTACTTATTTGCTTGTAAGAGTATGTTTCAGAAAAGTATATTTACTGTTGGGATGATCTGTTGTGACGGAGAAGGGCATCTGAACGAGAAGTCCACCTTGTTGCAAAGCAGGTAGAAACTTGTGGAATTAATTTAAAGTTCTTCATGTGCAATTGATTTTACGAACAGGATATCTGGAAACCATTCTTCCTGGTCGCCTGATCCGATAAGACTCATAACGTTCATGATTATTAGAAATTATGGTCTTAGGATCTTAGCCATCTTGTATGCAACATTTAGTCCACTGCACACCTATCTGGGTTCCACAACAATTCTGTCAGCTGAAACAAAGCCTATGATGCATGTTTTACCCTGTTGGAGCAGGCTATTTAAATGCAAGGCACATTGTCCTACTTTTGGCATCTGTAGATTAGTGAGACTGTTTATTAATCTGTTTTTTTTTCTATAAATATATTTTATTTATTATTCATTTGATTATTTTAGTGCCGAACATTCTGGTGGCCAACGTGTACGTGTAGAGTTACACAATGTGAGCCAGTATTCAATCTTTCCAGGCCAGGTATTAGAACAACAGAAGTAAACTGTGTCTCTCATTTCAGATGTTGAATTGAACAACATTGTTTAAAATCTAACATGCATAGATTAAATACCTGCAGGTAGTAGGTATCGCTGGGCATAATCCTAGTGGGCATTGCTTCATTGCTTCCAAAATGATTGATTCAATCCCTTTATCTGCTGCTGCTGATGAAGACTTGCATCCCGCCAAAAAGCCAGCTTTGGATCCGGAGAGTTTGTCAATTGGTCTGGCCATTCCACAACCAGAGCTATCAGTGGTATGTATACTTGTAGTCTGTGTCAATATGTGAGACAACTAGTTTCTTTATCAGTCATTGATAATGTTTTACTGTTTTCACTAAACCATAACGTGTTCTCCACTGCATTCTGAGTTTCTGACCTCACTTGAAACATGATGTTCGAATATGATTCTTTTAAGAATCTAAGAGTAGACTCTCTAGTGATGGTATAATACAATGTAGACATTTAGAAATAAGGAAGCTGAGCTGCAACAGTCAACAATTTGTTAGTTGTAGGCTTTTAGGACGGACATGAAAGACTAGAAGATAATAGAGTGTATTGCTTTCCAACTGGAGAGCAATTTGTCATTAAGTGAAGAGGTAGAGAGGGGTTTAGGTTGCTAACCCAATCCAAGCAAAGGCAGCAAATATCCCAGGCAGCTGGAAACAAACAGAAAATATTACTTGGTGCTTGCTCAAATTTAGGTATTATGTATGTGCTGATATTCACAGAGTTTGAATATGTGCTGATATGTGCTCAATATGTGAAATATTGAACTTCTGCAGTTCTGTGCAAATCTTTTGATCTGTATTGGTGACCCATACTTTCTGTATTGAAAACAGATCATTGCATCAGGTCCTTTTACCACGATTGACAACTTACTGTTTGAACCTCTGAAAGAGCTGCTAGCATATGCAAACAGAAAGCTCCCTCAGTTGCTTATATTGGTAGAGTGCCTACGTTTATGCAACTGAATTTCTCTCAAAAGGATTTCAGTACATCATACTATGATGTTGACATATTCATGTCTTTTCTCAGCTAGGACCATTTATTGATTCAGAACATCCAGAAATTAAGAAAGGCAATGTTGACAGGACCTTTGATGACATATTCCAATTTGAAATTTTAAGAAGGGTATGTACTTTCAAAGTTTTGTAGTTGTTAACAAGAACTGTCAACATCTGTTTAGCCTTCATGCCTTTTTTCCTTTTATCTCTGAGCAGTTGCAAGATTACGCAGAATACATGGGTTCACATGCACGTGTCGTTCTTGTACCATCTGTACGTGATGCTAACCATGACTTTGTTTTTCCTCAGGTAATGTTACTTTTCGATCAAATACATGCAGTATATATCTGCTTACAATTCATCGAAATGCTTAAAGAACTATAATATCAATATATAATGTAATCTTTGTGTGGTCTTGCAGCCTCCCTTTGATATTCATCCTCCAGATCTCAAACATCAGGTACATCATTTGGTAGATTTTGAGCAATGTATATTTCAAACTACTTGGAAATTCCTTATTAAGTTTCATTTTCTGGATTTGTGCTTACAAGTTATACATGGTCTTACTCAGATAACCAGTCTCACAAATCCAGGAATGTTAGAGGCAAATCAGGTAACACACAATAGCGCTTGCTATGATTATGAGAATAACTCTGTAACTTGTTCCCAAATAGTGTTAATGTCAAGCCCAAAAGTTTTTGTTCCAAAATCATATGAAGTTTAAATTTTTTGATTTAAATCATAAGATTCATTTGGTCATTATAAGACAATGATCTCAAAGAAGTTAACGAACCAAAATTGACTTTTGAACTTAGTATGCCTGTTGTGTATTTGTTCATTGTAGTGCATGCCTTCCTTTCTTAGCTTTCAAAATGTCATTCAAACTGTTGGTTTCTTACAAGTTATACATCATTGGTATGATAAAACAAAACTTCAGCAGTTAAACAATCAAGACTTCCTGAGGTCGTGCAACAAAAACAGCATTGAAACAGTTCATTTTCACACATTGAGTACCTTTACATATGAGCAAAATGAAATAAGATGTTGCTCCATGTTGCTGATAAGATGACTGTATATGAGATTAATTGGCAATATAATGATCTTCAGTTGACAAGTTTTGTATTTCGCATTTCCAACGCTAATCTATCTTTGTATGCTTTGGTTACAATTTGAAGAATCTGAAGCATAGGTTAGCATAGAAAAAATTGCATAGGTAAGCATAGAAAAAATTTCATACTCAACTTCTGGTTTCAGGTCAAGATAGGTTGCTGCTCTGTGGATATTCTTAAACATCTTAGCGGAGAGGAGACCTCACGTTTTCCAAAGGATGGAACATCCCGTGATCGCATGAGTAGACTTGCAAACCATATACTCGGCCAACGCAGGCATGTTTCTAATAATTTATAAGAGCTTGTTCAATTGATGTTAGCAAAAGTCCATATGCTGAGAAGGTTTACAATCTTAAGCTCTGAAACTTATTTTGTAATTTTTTGGAACAGCTTTTATCCTTTATATCCACCAGCAGAAAGTGTTCCATTGGATTTTTCACTTGCTCCAGAAGCTCTAAACATCTCATTGATCCCAGACATTCTCATCCTACCCTCTGACTTGAAGTATTTTGTAAAGGTAATTGTTTATACCATTTTCAATGTCAAAGGAAGTCACGGACAGCACAGAATGATGACACTATAGTGACCCTGATGAAATTAATTAAACCACCTCCATGATCCTCTCACTAAATACTAGGCTATTATGTAGAATCTTTTAAAACCAATGATTTGCTGAACGTCCTCAAGAAAAGTTAACAGAAAGTTCACTTTTGATTCAGGTGCTCTCCCTTGGTGAAGGAGAACCGCCAGTTAAATGCATCTGTGTCAATCCTGGAAGACTCTCAAAGGGAGAAGGAGGAGGTACTTTTGTAGAGCTTAACTATTATGGTAGCCCTGACACATCCAATGCTTCCATTATAGGCATATAAACCTTGTATTTGTTTAGCTAGCTTGTGTAGATTAGAACATTGTAGGTAATTTGTATCAAAAAAAAACATTGTAGGTAAGTTATAGTGTAAGTTACATCTTTAAATTTTGGTGATGCATCTTTCATGAGTTCTTTCCTTTAGTTGAACAAGTCAACCTCCTAATTTACCAGCTATTTGAAGTTTTGAACCATGTAAACGCTTTTGCCAATGAAAATTTCATCAGGAAAGTCATATTTGATCAGTAGTATAGTTTTTCTTTGGGCGAGTGAAATTTGCATTCCTTGTGTATGGAAATATCTAATTTACCCTCAGCATTCTTTATTAACTTTTGTTAATTTACCCTCAGATATCAGAACATGTTACTTATTTCCATATGTGAAGCCTAACGGTCACATAAACTCCACGTCATACTAAATAATTGTTCACAGGGCGTATTGAGATAATCAATATCAATTTCTAACAAATTAAGAGCCTTCTAGTTCAAAATCTCTGCTTATGGTTTCGTGTCGTCGACCTCATCTAATTCTCTATCACTTATTCACAATTGTTCATGCTCCACGGCCTCCACCCCATTTTTATGGGGATGTGACAGGGAGGGTATCTGAAGGAAGAAGACTCCGCTTTTGGCTAGTTTTTTTTTATACGAAAGTAAATCAAATACAATACATTACAGTCAGTTACCTCTCAGACAACCAGTTCTTAAATTATCAAATTGAATATATCGGGTGACTTTTCTCGGAAGGTCGTTTTCCCATACTCTTTCTTCTGTGGTTTGGTGGCATGTGTTTGCAATTGCATCTGCCGTAAAGTTTGTTTCTCTATAAATGTTTTTAAAGGAGATGGTGTTGAAACCTTATGCAATTTTCTTGATGTCTTGGACAATTTGCTGAATCCTCTAAGGTGGACTGATCTTCTCATTACCTGCATCAATTACCATTTTTGAATCCTCGCTTTTGGCTAGTTGAAGAAGAAATACTACCATTGGGTGTTTTGATGTATGATTTGTCTCATTCATTGAGGAAGATCCAGCGTCTTATTGGAAGGATGGGAATTGCACCGGTGGATTGCCAACTGAAGTTTCATTCCATGAATGTTGAAGTGAAAAGGAGGATGAGAAACGATTTTTCAATCGTTTGTAGAATCAGATGGTCTTGTGCTGCCCTCACATTGAACAATCTTGATGAGCAGTAAGAGAGTAAACCAGATGCAATTAGGGATGGGGTAATTAAACAATCTTTTATTATAGCTAGCTTTGCGACTATATTCTCTTTGTAATTAACATATGTGATTGTGAATGTGCTCAACAAATAAAGCGATACAGATCATACACATCATAAAGATTTTTGTCTTTGAAGTTGATCTTGTTTTGGCCACGATCCCCAACAGAGGTAGAGAGATAACTTAGCATATTCAAAAGTAAGAAAGGGTGTGGGGCGTGCCACCGCGCGGACACGGAATGTGAGATGCGTTAGTATGTAGACTTCTAATCAAACGATAAGGCTTCGGTGCCATCTCGCGGACAAGGGATTACAAGAAAATCCTCCTATTCGTTTGCGATTGATACTCACAGTTATAGTGAGCAGAGCAATTAATCGAGAACAATAAACAAAGGCAAGACCAAACGGGCTCTATAAGGCTAAGGTGAAATAACGCTTTAGTGTCTGGGTTTCGAGTAGCTCAAAGGTTTGTAGTTGTTTATATGAGATGATTGTGTGTTGGATTGATCCTCGAACCCTCCTTATATAGGGGTTCGTAATTAACTAATAAGGATGCAATCCCACAACCTAAGTAGGATTCTGCTACCAAAGTTACATAAGGATTCGTTTTGCTTGCGAACTAAGCAACTAGGTGACCCGTGTCCAATTGCATAGGTAGACTTCGCTTAGGTCACATGTACTGACCCTTCGCTTATCGAAAACTTCAAAGTCTCCAACGCGGACTCGAACACTTAAAACTTTCTTATCCTGCGAGGTGTTACAGTCCACGTAGGAACCCACCTCGCGTGTCTCCAAAGCTCGCGCCTTTAACATGGTTTATTTTTAGGGCCACAGGTACTGGCCCAAATGCTATCCGAGACTGTATTAGTTTAGTCTTGGACCAAAATATCAACTGGGCTCAAATAGATCTAAACACACCTATGCCCAGAGCTACAATTCAAAACTCCAGTCATCGAGGCCTCTGAATCAAAATGTTAACACAGATGTAGACTATATGAAAAATCAAGAGCTTAATTTAGGTCACGCTGAGACAAAGAATGGACTATGTTCGGATGCCACGTGTCAAGAAGATAGTGGTCAATAGGTTAAGTCTGTTAGAGCATGGTATCAGAGCCATGGAAGTTCATTTCTAGCTGATTTTCTTCTCCGATCCCTCAGTCCATAATTTCTTCTTCGATCTCTCATTTTCTTCAAATCTATCAAATTCAACACTTTGGCATGAGGAGAAGGAGGATGAGGTCCTCATTGTCAAACTGAAATGGAACAGACTGAAGGAGGCCATAGCAGAGAGTAGGAATGAAAATGATGGTCTAGGTTATGGGGTTTTCTCTTGAGGTCTGGGGTGGGTAGATCAGATTCTCTCCTTGGCTATTTTTATCCTCGTTTATCTTTAACTTTTAATTCCAGCCGTCGTTTAAAAATCCAATGGTCACGACTCTTAGACATCAACATCTAGTTATTACTGCCCTGAACTTTGTTAACGACGTCTTTTATTCTTTTTATGGACTTTTTTTTTTTTTTTTCTTGAAGTGACTTTTTTTTTTATCCTTATTGGATAATCCAATTGTATAAGTATATATAAACAATTGAGGGGTATAACAATGAAAAAGAGTGGAGCTTCCCCATTCAACCAAAGACCATATATAAGTGGGGACTGCACACTGCTTGTCAGTAATTATTACGCCTTAGGACATACATGGCATAAATTTGTCATACTATGAGATACCCTACAACTCTAGTTAATTTTCTGCCACGCGTTAGAAGTTGAGGTTAATGTTAGATAATAGTAATTAAAAAACTACTATTATGCCAAAATAGTAGGATTTAGCTAAGGATTTAGTGGGAGTGCTTCTTAAGATCACTTCCAGATCCTAAATGATGAAAAAAAATTACAATGATGAATCTCGCAAATTTCTGGCTTTTATGATGCATGATCATCAACCGTGTTCTTCTAATGCATTGTTCATCTTCATCTAGAGATTTGCGAGATTTATCATTGCAGATTTTTTTTCATTGTTTGGGATCTGGAAGTGATCTTAAGAAGCACTCACACTAAATCCTTAGCAAAATCCTACTATTTTGGCTTAAAAGTAGTTTTATAATTTCCTATTATCTAACATTAATCTCAATTTCTAATGCGTGGCAGAAAGTTAACTAGAGTTGTAGGGTATCTCAGAGTAAGACAAATTTCTGCCATGTATGTCCTAAGGCGTAATAACTACTGACGGATAGTGTGCAGTCCCCGCTTATATATGGTCTCTAGTCTTTGGTTGAACGGGGAAGCTCTACTCATTTTCACTATTATACCCCTCAACTGTATATATATACTTCTACAATTGGATTATCCAATAAAGATAAAAAAGTCACATCAGAAAAAAAATCCATTAAAAGAATAAAAGACGTCGTTAACGAAGTTCATGGCAGTAATAATTAGATGCTGATGTGTAAGAGTCGTGACCATTGGATTTTGAATTGGCAGTTGGAATTAAAAGTAAATGATAAACAAGGATAAAAATAGCCAAGGAGAGAATCTAATCTGCCCACCCCAGACCTCATATAAAGTTAGGTCCCTAGCTTTCGTCTCACTTCAAGACAAAACCCCGGCCCATAACCTAGCAAACCACCATTTTCATTCATACTCTTTGCTATAGCCTCCTTCAGTCTGTTCCATTTTCAATTTGACGATGAGGAAGAGCTCCTCCTCCTCCTCCTCATGCCATTGTCGCTGGCCTAGAATACCAACTATTTGGTCCAGCTCCACCATTGTTCACCTTCCACATTTCTTTTCCACAACAAATACCCCATGCACCGCCGCTGCAGATGGTTCGGTGGCGAGCTTAGTGCCGACTCAGTTCCAGTTCCTGGTCAATGTTGGTCCGTTGTTCCTCTTCAACGCGCCAGGACGTCAGTTCCTCTTCAACGCGCCGCCGGCTTGGTTCATCCTAGCGGGTCCGATCCATGCTCCCCCGGCGTTTGAGCTCAACCCGAGGCCGAGGCAGGTCCCACTGGTAGAAAACAGGCTTAAGCGACGGAAACTTCCAAGGCAAAATAATTTTGCCGCTTAAGTAAAGCCTACGCGATGAAAACACAATCCATCGGTGAAGATACATGTTTTGTCGCCTAAGTTTCGTGGTCACAGGTCCCTTTAAGGCGACAACAGTGGTTTCATCGCAGAAAGTTTTTGTAGCGACGAAAATATGCAAACTTAAGCGACGAAAATGTTTGTCGCATGAAATCATTCACCTAATCGACAAAACTTTTTCGCCGTCTTAGTTTTTAAACTAAAGCGACGAAACTTATTGACTTTAGCAACAACATATGTCTGTCACTTAAGTGAAATCTTCTTTATATCGTCTAGATCACTTCCAGATCGAGAAACTGAAGGAAAACAGCTCCCAAACAGTGAAAAAAAAGATCTGCAATGATGAATATCGCAAATCTCTAACTTATATGATGCAAGTTCATCAATCATGTTCTTCTAACGCATTGTTCATCTTCATCCACTAGTTTCTAGTTTGGTACACGCTATTTCTCCCTCTTTTCTACCATGATAACAGACGGATCATGGTACGTTATCAGTGAATACATGCACAAGCTGGTGTGAGAATCAACCGTTTGTTATCAGTGAATACATGCACAATGGCAAGACTAGTTTGTTTATCTTGATGATCCAAAGGAGGGTGTGGGTTGGAAAGTTGTTAACATGATGTCAACATCTGGAGATGGTATTGTGGCAGGTACACTCTTGTGATAAAACCTATCTCAAGTTCTTTTCAGTATAAACGACTAGAATATAACCCTCCCTTGTGTAGTTTGTTTACTCTTTTTCACTGTTGTACCCCTCAACTGTTTACATATACTTCTACAATTGGATCATCCAATAAGCATAAAAAAGTCACTTCAGAAAAAAAAAAAATCCATAAAAAGAATAAGAGACGTCGTTAACGAAGTTCAGGGCAGTAATAATTAGATGCTGATGTGTAAGAGTCGTGACCATTGGATTTTGAACCGACAACTGAAATTAAAAGTAAAGGATAAACAAGGATAAAAATAGCCAAGGAGAGGAACTGATCTACCCACCCCATACCTCATATAAAGTTAGGTCCCCAGCTTTCGTCTCACTTCAAGACAAAATCCCGGCCCATAACCGAGTAAATGACCATTTTCGTTCATGCTCTCTGCTATGGCCTCCTTCAGTCTATTTCATTTTCAATTTGATGATGAGGAAGAGCTCCTCCTCCTCTTCCTCCTCCTCGTCATGCCATTGTCGCTGGCCTAGAATACCAACTATTTGGTCCAGCTCCACCACTGTTCACCTTCCACCTTTCTCTTCCATAACAAATACCCCATGCACCGCCGCTGCAGATGGTTCCGACAGCGGACTTAGTGCCGGCTTAGTTCCAGTTCCAGGTCCACACTGGTCTGTTGTTCCTCTTCAACGCGCCGCCGGCTTAGTTCCTCCTAGCAGGTCCGTTACATGCTCCCTCGGCGTTTGAACTCAACCCCGAGGCCGAGGCAGGTCCCACTAGTAGAAAAAAGGCTTAAGCGATAGAACTTCCAAGGCAAAATAATTTTGCCGCTTAAGTAAAGCTTACGCGATGAAAACACAATTGGTCTGCGAAGATACATGTTTCGTCGCCTAGGAAATGCTTCGATGACGGTATCGTTTTGTCACATATGTTTCGTCGTCACAGGTCCCTTTAAGGCAACAACACTGGTTTCGTCGCAAAAGGTTTTTGTAGCAACGAAAATACGCAAACTTAAGCGACGAAAATGTTTGTCGCATGAAATCTTTCACCTAATCGACAAAACTTTTTCGCCGTCTTAGTTTTTAAACTAAAGCGACGGAACTTATTGACCTTAGCGAAAAAATATGTTTGTCGCTTAAGTGAAATCTTGTTTATATCTTCTAGATCACTTCCATGATTGAGAAACTGAAGGAAAACAGCTCCCAAACAGTGAAAAAGAAAAAAATCTGCAATGATGAATATCGCAAATCTCTAGCTTATATTATGCAAGTTCATCAATTGTGTTCTTCTAACGCATTGTTCATCTTCATCCACTAGTTTCTAGTTCGGTACACGCTATTTCTCCCTCTTTTCTACCATGATAACAAACGAATCATGGTAAGTTATCAGTGAATACATGCACAAACTGGTGTGAGAATCAACCGTTTGTTATCAGTGAATACATGCACAATGGCAAGACTAGTTTGTTTATCTTGATGATCCAAAGGAGGGTGTGGGTTGGAAAGTTGTTAACATGATGTCAACATCTGGAGATGGTATTGTGGCAGGTACACTCTTGTGATAAAACCTATCTTAAGTTCTTTTCAGTATAAACGACTAGAATATAACCTTCCCTTGTGTAGAGTCTACTTAGCTACCAGAATTTCAAAATAAGAACCATTTAAGCCAAAATACTAGTTATTTAGCTAAGGATTTAGCTTATGGTAGGATTTAGCTATTAATAGTAGGATTTAGCTAAGGATTTGTCTTAAGAGGCACTCCCACTAAATCCTTAGCTAAAGCCTACTATTTTGGCTTAATAGTAGTTTTATAATTTCCTATTATCTAACATTAACCTCAACTTCTAACGTGTGGCAGAAAATTAACTAGAGTTGTAGGGTATCTCAGAGTAGGACAAATTTCTGCCATGTATGTCCTAAGGCGTAATAACTACTAAGGGATAGTGTGCCATGTATGTCCTAAGGCGTAATAACTACTTTGGTTTTTGGTTGAACGGGGAAGCTCTACTCTTTTTCACTATTATACCCCTCAACTGTTTATATATACTTCTACAATTGGATTATCCAATAAGGATAAAAAAGTCACTTAAGAAACAAGAGACGTCGTTAACGAAGCTCAGGGCAATAATAATTGGATGCTGATGTGTAAGAGTCGTGACCATTGGATTTTGAACCGACGGCTGTAATTAAAAGTAAAGGATAAACAAGGATAAAAATAGCCAAGGAGAGGATCTGATCTGCCCACCCCAGAGCTCATATAAAGTTAGACCCCCAGCTTTCGTCTCACTTCAAGATAAAACCCCGGCCCATAACCTAGCAAACCACCATTTTCATTCCTGCTCTCTGCTATGGTCTCCTTTAGTCTGTTCCATTTTCAGTTAGAACATGAGAAGAGCTCCTCCTCTTCCTCCTCATGCCATTGTCATTGGCCCAGAATACCAACTACTTGGTCTAGCTCCACCACCATTCACCTTCATCCTTTCTCTTCCACAACAAATACCTTATGCACCGTTGCTACAGATGGTTCCGGCGGTGGGCTTAGTGCCAGCTCAGTTCTAGTTCCAGGTCAACGCTGGTCTGTTGTTCCTCTTTAACGCGTCGGGACATTTGTTTCCTCTTTAATGCGCTAGGACGCTCGTTCCTCTTCAATGCGTCACCGGCTCAGTTCCTCCTAGCAGGTCCGTTCCATGCTCCCCTGGCGTTGGAGCTCAACCCCGAGGCCGAGGCGGGTCCCACTAGTAAGGCCCTAAGTGACGAGAACTTTCAACGCAAAATAATTTCGTTGCTTAAGTAAAGCCTACACGACGAAAACACAATCTGTCGCCAAAGATACATGTTTCGTCACCCAAGAAATGATTCGGCAACGGTGTCGTTTTGTCGCCTAAGTTTCGTCGCCACATGTCCTTTTAAGGCGACAACATTGGTTTCGTCACAGAAAATTTTTGTAGCGACGAAAATGTTTGTCGCATGAAATCCTTCACCTAATCGACAAAACTTTCCCCGTCTTAATTTTTAAACTAAAGCGACATAACTTATTGACCTTAGCGACAAAATATGTCCGTCGCTTAAGTGAAATTTTCTTTATATCTTCTAGATCACTTCCAGATCGAGAAACTGAAGGAAAACAGCTCCTAAACAGTGAAAAAAAAAAATCTGCAATGATTAATATCGCAAATCTCTGGCTCATATGATGCAAGTTCATCAACCGTGTTCTTCTAATGCATTGTTCATCTTCATCCACTAGTTTCTAGTTTGGTACATGCTCTGTCTCCCTCTTTTCTACCATGATAACAGACACATCATAGTCTGTTATCAGTGAATACATGCAAAAGCTGGTATGAGAATCAACCGTTTATTGTTGCCACAATGGCAAGACTAGTTTTTTATCTTGATGATACAAAGAAGGGTGGAAGGTTGGAAAGTTGTTAATGTGATGTCAGCATATGGAGATGGTATTGTGGGAGGTACACTTGTGATAAAAATTATCTCAAGTTCTTTTCAGTATAAACGACTAGAATATTGTTTGAGCCCAGTGGATATTTTGGTCCAAGACTCGGAATAAGTTTTGGATAACATTTAGGCCAATACCTGTGACCCTCTTTAAATACGAAGCCCATGTAGGGTGGCGAGATCTAGCAGCGTGCGAGCTAGATTTTTGTAAGGATTCTGATACCCCGCGGGATTCGATGTCCTCACGGGATCCTTGTTTCAGTTCGCGTAGGACTCTGCAGTGCATGGCGAGGTAGAAAGGGGCTGTAGCTCCTCGCTGGATAAGACCGCTTAGTGTTCGAGTTCGCATACGACGCTATAGTAAGATAACGCTTTGCGGTGGGAGAGACCTAGGCGAAGTCTGTTTTGGACACGTGTTACATGGATAGCGTGGTTCGCGAGCTGGTCGTATCCTGGTGGGATTCTAATTGTTGAGTCTGAATGGGTTTGTGATTAGGTCTCTACCGATTGCTTGCGGATCGCTATATAAGGGAGCTTGAGGATCTGGTCTAGGGACACAATCAAATCATACAAAATAACCACGAATCTTCGAGCATCCTCGAAACCCTAAAAGTTCTAAGCACACCTCGCCTTAGTTCTCATATCCCTTACGGATTCGCCCTTTCTTTCTATTTGCTCTGCTCGCTCTGACAGTGAGTATCGATTCACAGGTGACTAGAGGTTTTGCTTGTAATCCCTCGTCCACGAGGTGGCACCGGAAACCCCCTTCTTGCTTGTTCAGAAGTCTAGCGCAGCGCACTTTTTCCTCGTCCGCGAGGTGGCACGCCCCGCAATCTCCTTTTTACTTTTGAGTCACCGGAGTCCCGACTCTGCCCCTGCTGAGACGCGTGGCCAAAACAAATATAACTGTCGATATATTTAGAGTATGCCGGTAGTCATTATTTTTGTCGGTGAGCCGTGACGTGGTTGGTTAAGGTGGTTAACTAACAACTTTGACATCATGGGTTCAAACCTCATTGACATATGTAGGGTGTGTGAGTTATTTAATAAAAAGTTTTTAAAAAAAATAAAATAAAAAATAATAATAGAGTATGCCGGTCATGTATTTGTTCGTTGTAGTGCATGCCTTCCTTTCTCAGCTTTCAACGTTTCATTCAAACTGTAGGTTGCTTATAAGTTTATACTTCATTGGTAAGATGAAATAGAACTTCAGCATTTAAACAAATTAAGACCTCTTGAGGCCGTACAATAAAAACCTCATTGAAACAGTTCATTTTCACACATTAAGAACCTTTACATACGAGCAAAATGAAAAAAGATGTTTCTCCATGTCGCTGATAAGATGACTGTATATGAGATTAATTGGCAATATAATGATCTTCAGTTGACAAATTTTGTATTTCGCATTTCCATTGCTAATCTATCTTTGTATGAGATTAATTGGCAATATAATGATCTTCAGAATCTGAAGCATAGATTAGCATAGAAGAAATTCATACTCAATTTCTGGTTTCAGGTCAAGATAGGCTGCTGCTCTGTGGATATTCTTAAACATCTTAGTGGAGAGGAGACCTCATGTTTTCCAAAGGATGGAACATCCCGTGATCGCATGAGTAGACTTGCAAACCATATACTCGGCCAACGCAGGCATGTTTCTAATAATTTATAAGAGCTTGTTCAATTGATGTTAGTAAAAGTCCATATGCTGAGAAGGTTTACAATCTTAAGCTCTGAAACTTATTTTTGTAATTTTTTGGAACAGCTTTTATCCTCTATATCCACCAGCAGAAAGTGTTCCATTGGATTTTTCACTTGCTCCAGAAGCTCTAAACATCTCATTGATCCCAGACATTCTCATCCTACCCTCTGACTTGAAGTATTTTGTAAAGGCAATTGTAATTGTGTATATACCATTTTCAATGTCAAAGCAAGTCACAGATACTAGAACAGGGACAAGTGTGGCCCGTGGATCATCATTGTACCGATACTGTCCCAACTTAACCACCTTTAAGGTGTTGGGTTTTAATCACAAAAGGCCTCGGTAAAATTGGATATGATCCATCCACTTATAAGTTGTATTTTATTTATCCCTTTTCTGATGTGGGATCTTTCCTCTCCAACACTCCCCCTCAGTCCAAGACCCATTGTAGGCACTTGGTATGGTATGGGCCAATCGGAATTTTTCCGATGGCAATTCGATGAACCCAATTCTGGGCTCATTATGTTGGGAGACTTTCTCCCGTTACGTTAGGAGACGTAATTGAAGAGGGACCCGCTCTGATACCAACTAGAACAGGGACAAGTGTGGCCCGTGGATCATCATTGTACCGATACTGTCCCAACTTAACCACCTTTTAAGGTGTTGGGTTTTAATCACAAAATGCCTCGGTATTATTGGATATGATCCATCCACTTATAAGTTGTATTTTATTTATCATTTTTCTGAGGTGGGATCTTTCCTCTCCAACACAGATCACACAGAATGATGACTATTGACACCCTGATGAAATTAATTATAAATGTTGTGACAGTGTGATGCTCAAACCAACGAGTTGCTGAATGTTCTTGAGAAAAGTTAACAGAAATTTCACTTTTGATTCAGGTGCTCTCCCTTGGTGAAGGAGGTGAAGGAGAACAGTCAGTTAAATGCAACTGTGTCAATCCCGGAAGACTTTCAAAGGGAGAAGGAGGAGGTACTTTTGTAGAGCTTAACTATTATGGTAGTCCTGACACATCCAATGCTTCCATTATTGGCATATAAACCTTGTATTTGTTTAGCTAGCTTGTGTAAATTAGAACATTGTAGGTAAGTTATAGTGTTGAGTTCTAATTTTTTTCCCAGTTGAACCGTATTGTATCAAATTTATAGATTCCAATACTCATTGCTGCACTTGGATCATCATTGATAATTATGATATTTTACATTTTCAATGCTGTACAAAAGTAGAAATGGTAAATAACATCTGAATTTCTATATCTGGAAACTGAATTTCTCATTATCATAACTAGACATTTTCCACAAGGGCATATATAAAGTTATTATAATTTATAAACCTTATACTATATACACAGAAGGGATTAACAAATGGGAAAATCACCATAAACTCTCCCTCTTCTGCAATGTCTCTTTATATTTCCAATCATCGTAGTATTAATATTACAATCTTAGAACCCCCAATACTTCAAAAGAGAAGTAAGGAGCAGTCCCGATCGTCATAGTATTTGGATTAGTACAAGCTGCAGCTGCATCAGCTCTTGTGTTTTTAGTTGGTGCAATGGCCTCCTTTTGGGGTGTGATATATGTTGAACTTTTAAGGGTAGTAGGACTGGTTCTGTTGAGAGGTTTTGGATTTTCTAAGTTATGCAAGGTTGTTCTTTTGTAAACTAATTAATTAGAGACAGGGAGAATCCTAGCTGGTGCATCTGTTGGGAAGGTAGAGAAGCAATGCAAAGGATAGGATCAGGGTTTGGTAGTGCATGCAAAGGTTGTGAATATGCTGAAATAAGTGGTTTGATGTCCCATGACAAGCATGCCCACCTTTAACCAATCATAAAAGAACTCACACACCTACCCCAACCCAAACCAAACACACCCTCTCTTATAACTTTATATCTTCTGTGAAACCACACTAGTAGTGTTGCAGTTGGCATTGGGTTAGTGGCTGATTTCATGAGCCCCAGAATGGATGAAAGCAATGTGGGAGGTTTTGATTTGGGATTATTACATACATGTCTGTGCTTCTTAAAGAGTACATGAGTTTGTACATTCAATTAGTTTTTGGAGACTGCACAAGTGCTGTTGGGAATGCAGACTGGAAACAAAATCCAACCTAGCTCTCAAAAAGAGCTTAATTGAGTGTGCATTCTCTGCTGAAACTAAACAATGTACATTTCCCTTTGTTCTGCATTGTGGGGGTTCATGAAGTCAACCTCTAGCAGATGATCCATAAACAAGAGACCCTTTGGCTTCACTTTGGAATTCTTATAGAATTCCATAGAATTTTTCAATTGCTCCAAAAGCTCCAATCATCTAATTTGATCCCAGACATGCATTCTCATCCTACATGCCCTTAGAAGTATATATTGTAAAAGTAAATGTTCATACCAATATAAATATGACAGCAACGTTTCACAGATCACATAGAATGGCGATTGTCGCCCCAATGGAAAGTAGGTTTTAATTTGCAACTCTGAGATGCTTAAACCAAAAAAGAGATGATTAAACCAAGGAGATGCTGAATGTAGTGATCAAGCAAAGATTTAACTGTCTTTGCTTTGGTTCAGCTGCCACTAGATGCGTATCAGCATCTGTGTGGCAATATTGGCAGACGGAAAAGGAGGACGAATTGTGTTCTTAAACATTGAATCTGTACTTAAACATCGATTTATGCTTAAGCATTGAATTTGTGCAAGCTTTATATGAAGTTATAAACAGATACAGATTCGAGGTGTGAACTTTATCTGTTGTTTGTTTAAAACAAATACATTCACAACAGAATCCAATACTTAATGTAATGACTAGTATTAACCAGATTCAGTATGATCAAATTCATGTATGTATAGTTAATGTGAGACCCTGAATGGTCAATTTGGAACCTTGTCCAGAAAGACCCTAAATCTAATTTCTAGATTGCAAACAATACATGATCTTATCTTTTTTAATATGAACAAAAGTGAAAAAGCACCAGATGCTACTCTACTTCTCTTTCTTCTGAACTTTGTCTCTGTACCAATCTTTCCAATGACTCAACACCCACAATATGCTAACACAGATAGCAATAACAATCACGACCATCCAAGAAACCCACGCCCATGTCGGAACTTCTTCTCCGGCCGCCCCACTCATATAGAACAACCCCATCTTAAACATAAACAGAGGCCCCAGAACCCCTCTAAAAACACTGTAAAAAGCATAAAACCGAGGAGACAAGAAGTCATACAGTTTCGCAGCCGAAGCCGAATCAGCCCTTTGAAAGCTCGCAAGTGTCCAAACGTTCTGGCACCCGCTGGTGATCTCGGCAAGAAAGAGAAGCACAATGATGGCATAAGCCCCATGATGAACCACATAGCGACAAGTCGAAAACACGTACAGTGTGGCCAAGTGATGAAGAATGAAGAGAATTTCAGTAGGGAAGAAGATCAAGTAATGAAGAAGATCAACCAAGAAGTAAGCTATGCTGAATTCAAGAACAGTGTTTTCAAAAGGTGTGTTCATGGAGGCGAAAACGGAAGCTGTTCTCTGGCTGTGAATTAGTGCATGGATCGCCATGAAAACTGCAGGAGTGCTGTGAGCTAGAGAGATGACGCAGCTCGAAGCTTCCGGCCTATGCTTGGGACCCCAGGTTCGAAAAAGCAAGAATCTAGCGAAGAGGTAGATGAGCAAGAACATGGTGAAGAATGTGGGGAGCGTTGGGGTGAAAAGAGCCGAGGTCTCCATGGAAACTAAAACCAGCTAGGGTTTCAAGAATTCAGATTTCAGAGATAGGTCGAGGGATTGTGAAGAGATTAGAAAGATAGATTACCTGCTTTTGGAAACCGGGAGTGTGAAAGCTTTAAAGTATGATGGAGGAGGTAGAGGAGAAGTATAATGAAATTCAAGGGGACCAGCACCACGAATTATTATTTTTGACCAATAATGCTACAAGTCAGCCTATCTTTGTTTCAAGTTTTAGTGATGTATGCCTAATCATAATCATAATCATAATCCTAATCCTAATTCTGATCCTAATCCTAACCTTAATCGTAAATGGATTCGAGTTTGGATATGGGAGTGAACAGAATTTACTGGGTTTCAATTTCACAGCTACAAGCAAATTTGGACATGCACGGAATAGGTGGGTGGGATATTCGGGATACCAATTTAGGTATTCCACACGTAAATGATTTTGTGCTTGTAAGAAAGGATTATTCTTTGCTTCTAGTTCTAGGCTTCTAACAATCATTGAAATTTGTTGGGTTTTTTTAGTTTTTTATCTATTTTATTTTAAAGAAAGAAACGTTTGACACGAAAATTAGTTAAATTACAGACCAGAAAGTAAGAACAGGATTGAGAGCTCCAACCTGGCTTTTTTTTTTTTTGGGTAATCAACCTGGCTTAAGTTGCTGATGATAAGACCAGGAAAATAATATTAACTTTTTCAAAGGCAAAGGAACAGAAAAGAAAGAAAATCTAGGACATGTTTTCGGGATTTCTTTTCTGAAAGCATAAGTTTAATTTATAGAGGGGAACATATTCTGTATGATCCAATGAAAAAGAAAAAGGATAAAAAGAATAAAGTTACATAAAATTTTAACCATCCATCTATCCATGTGAGTAGTTCCAATGGAACATCGAGCGTGTACTTTTTATGTCCTCTGAATTCAATAAAATGCTGTCATTAGCAGTCTGAGTTTGACTGAAAACTACGTTTTCCATTTTACCAAACACGTTCTAGAAGAGGTCATTGTAGACATCTTTTCCTTGACAAGCTAAAACTCAAATTCTATCTCAAAACTTGCTGGATTATTTATTATTGAACTACCTGCAAGAACTTGTAATACGAGCTTCTACACGATCCGTCCAAACCCAGTTGAATCCTGTGATTACGTTCCTTGGTCCGAGCTCTAATTGATTCTTTGAGGTGGGCAGGATAGTGGACCTACATTACCATCCCTCCATCAATGGTGAGCACCTACACGAAGTAATTATGGTCAGTGAAGGAGAATTGGAGAAAACAAGTTGTGAGATGACAACCAAGACCAGGAAGGCAAAACTTATGACACCAACACCATTTCACTCATGATAGTAAAGTCTTAACGATCCAAAATATCTAGTTTTGGTAATCCACACACGTTCTTACTCTCTTGTACTATAGTTTATGGAGGGAAAGATGGCCGCTAAAACTATAATAACAGTTCCGTTTTTTATCATATTTGAGATAAAGTTAAATTATTTATGAAGGCTCGACGGACTCCAGTCCAGATTGAGCCCATTGTTCCCTGTGCAGGGTAAGATTAATACCTCTCCAGTTCCCATTTCAAGAAACATGCACAACAGTTCACATTTTGGATGATTATAACTTTGTCTCAACCTAAAACTGTTTAAGCTCTACAACTCACCATTTTATTCCAAGAAACTTGTATACTATTAACAACAAGAAGTCAAGAACAAAAAAGAAATATATTGATACCTGTCCAGTCATGTAGCTGGCTGCAGGGCTAAGGGCCAAGAATTCCACAAGTCCAGCAATCTCTTCAGGTTGACCATATCTTCCTGTAGTCACAACCACAACAATGACATTACTTCACTTACAAAATAATTCTAACAAATTGTCAAATATCCTTGAAAGCTACTAAAAAAATATAAGTAGAGCTTCCTCCAGTTCACCTAAGGGGATGGTCTGTAAAATTTTCTTCTCCAGTTCAGCCCCTAGCTCAGCAGTCATATCCGATGCAATAAAACCCGGGGCCACAGCATTAACCTGAGAATATTCAATAATAATGACTCACTCCCTCAACTAGCCTTATACCATCTTGGGATGTGTTTGATCACAGAATAGATCCAAGATTTTGAAACACTCACATTGATGTTTCTGCTAGAGTACTCCTTAGCAACAGTCTTTGTGAGGCCAATTACTCCTGCTTTTGCAGCACTATAGTTGGCTTGTCCAACATTGCCAACTAGACCAACAACTGATGCTATATTGATGATCCTTCCCTGCATAAATCACCATACAACTGAGATAAATCATAATTTTCTTTTGAGAATATATGAGTACGTGAAGTGTGTGGAAAAATATAATGCCAAAGTCAACCTCCTATATAACTGAAACTTCAATGAGCAGCTAGCATTAATAGGAATGATGTTTACCTTCTTCTTCTTCATCATAATTTTGGCTGCTGCCTGAGGATTAAAGTCAATTATCTCAGTTTACTGTGGAAATCAAATCACATAGTGATGAATAATTAAAATTCAAAATCACACACCTGGGTACATAAATATACACCAGTAAGATTTAGGTCAATGACATCCTGCCATTGCTTTAACTTCATTCTCATCAACAGACCATCTCTAGTAATTCCTGAAACAATGGTAGAAAAATTAGAGGTCCAAATTTTATTTTGAAGAACTATACAGCAGGAGTTGAGGCTGTAACAACCTGCATTGTTGATCAGTATATCAACAGTTCCCCAAGCATCAACTGCCTGCACATGTCAAACCATGAGCATACCGCAATTAGCATAATGACATCATACAACCAGATAACTATGAGAATGCACATTTACTCACAGTTTTGAGCATTGCTTCAACATCTGCTTCTTTTGAAACGTCTCCTCCAAAAGTAAGAGCTTGTCCACCAACTGCCTCAATCTACAAAAAAAAATAACCAAATGGGCTATCACTACTACATAAACCAACAAGCATGCTACACACGGAAATCAGCATAACTATATTCACTTCAGTAAGACATGCTAATATGATTTACAATGGATGATTCTATTTTACCTCTTGGGCAACCTCTTCGGCCTCCTTTGATGACCTAGCATAATTAACAAGAACCTGCATGCAAAACCATCAATTCCTTCCATCACTAATCAACACCTAATCAGAATGAACATTTTATACGACTCACTGACTACTGACAAGTCTAGGACTAACCTTACAACCAGCTTTGCCCAAAGCCAGAGCAATGGCCTTGCCAATTCCTCTAGAAGCTCCGGTCACCACCACAACAGGAGCCTCCACTTTTGGGACTGCTCCTGCACTTGCTTGTTCAAGCGTGGCCACCTGAGCCCTCACAACACCTGTAATTCCCATCATCACTATCAATTTACGAATTTCAAGGTTTTGGAAGGTGGATCACTTTCAAATTGAATCTGCTTTCAGCTCTACATTCCGAATTCCTCAACAAACAATCAAAGAAAAATGCATAATTACACATCACAACATATTGATGACCAATTCAAATCTCATACCCGCTTAATCCACATTCAAATGCAAATTACACATTTCACTTTTTTTTCGAAGGTGAATCAGTGTTCAATTCAGTCATCGCATAACGCAATGATTAACAAACTGCATTCAATTCAGTTTTCATCCAAAGGCAAATGCATCATTCATTACACTTGAAAAAGTTTCGCAGATTAATTCAAATCCACATTCAAACGAAATCCATAGAGAACGAAACATTTCGCTAGTAAAATGCATCAATTTACACATTTCAATTTATATTTCAAATCTCAACAATCAGATGCAAATTCATCGTTACATACCGAAACGCTAAGTAAACATCTTAATCCACATTCAACTGCAAATCTATGAACATAGTGAAATTCAAATGTACTAACCGGAGGAAGTGGAGGAGCTCTTGGATCTGTACTGAAGGCCAATGCTCCGGCCCGATCCGACCGGCGACCACCACTGCTTCAAACAGAAAGCCCTGGCATTGCCGGCGGCTCGGAACTTGATTCCGGCGGGCTTCAAAGCGACGACGTTGGATGCAGCAACGGAAGCCATCAGAGAAATATCGGAAGAATGCGAATGGAGAAAAGTGAAGCAGAGAAAATGCGGTTGGGGATTTCTTTATAAAAGGAGAGAAGGCTTTGATTTCTGTGCTGCGCGGCTTTGAGAACTCCGAAGACTAATCAGAGTGGCGATGGAACCAAGTGACTCGACTGAGCTGTTTTCTTCAACCAGGTGGTTGGGGGAGTGGGGCTGGAGTTGGGTTTAATTACCATGCAGCCATTGATGAGGAAGAGAAGGAGGGGCAGGGATGGTGAAACTGGGGATGGTGTGAGAGCTATTTTGGGATTTGGAGAGTGATACGGAAGGAAAAGTAGGTAGCCCGCTCAACTGTAATCCGACCCGCTTTTTGTTTTTCAAATTAAGGCGAACCGGGTCGGTTTTTACGGCCGGTCCGCTTATTGAGCTCAGTTGAAGATTTGAAGTCATTTTAAGAAAGGGAAAATGAAACAAGAACAACTTTGATAGAAATATAGCTAATCCCGGACAACTAACAAGAAAGACGTGAACGTGATAAACTGATCATGGATAGTGGCATCGGAAGTTTCACCGACGGTCGGCAATTCGACTGATTCGGGTGACCTTAAATTGAACTGGTTCCTTGCTAGCACTCTTTGGTAGTGTGAGGCAATGCTACTTGAGGAGGATATATACATGGTTTCTTCTGCATTATGAGCTGAGACTGCTTGGACTTCGGCCTGGCTACTTCTTTGAGTTCATCGTACCCTTGAACCAATGACTCAATGAGACTGAGGTTTATGAATCTTGATGTACAACACATCTTTCATCCTGCAATCTCCAATCAATATTCTAGTTATCTAGAATTCGATACTCAATTCAAAGTTCATGATTCCATGCTAGATAGTGTCATTAGTTCAACTACCCTCTCAATTTTCATCAAACAAAGAGATCATAGAGTCGGACCAAAAAAAAAAGAGAGAGACCATTAGTGTTAAATATTAGGATCAAGATAGAATACGCCGTAAATGACAACTCGAAATAAAATTTCAACTAAACAACAATCCTTAGTATACATTCAAAACGAGCACGAGGCTTCACCATCACATAACAAAGGCTGGAAGTAACTCATTTCCCTGTTTAAGCACTTTTCTGTGCTGGTTTCCTTTTGGAATTGTTCTTCGGACGGACCTTCACAAAAGCCTTTTCCAAATCCTGAAACAAATTAAAGATAAGAAAGTTAAAACCTTTACAACAAATTTTTTATTTTTTTGGGTCACCAGCTTTTCAACAACTTTGCAGCTACATTAAAATCACAGAAAACCACGTAAGGGTGGAGGGGAAGAGAGGCAAGAAGAGTGATAAGATGGACCATGCATATGATGTATCATCTATATATCTTTAAAATTCAAAACCAATCAGTCTATATGAAACGAGGTTACGTCAACAAATCAAATAAAATCAATTTAATCCACTAGCAAGTCAATCCCCTCTAAACTTCCCAGATTGCAAAACCAGATAAAGAACACAACTAAGTTTGGCCAGCAATATCAGAACTTCACTTCCAGCTTTCCAATGCCTGATGAACCCAGTAGAACCGCTTCTCTTTCCAATTTGTAAAGATAAATCTATTTCTGCACTGACAGTTCAGGAAAAGTAACTAGAATGACGCAGGAATTTCTGAAACTTGAAAACCCAAAGGACCATGAAAATCAGTCTCAGACCTGTTACTGTTAAAATACGACGACGTAGGGCTGTTTAATAGTAAGACGTTAGGAAGAATAAGAGCGCCTATTACTACATGGCACGTGCCATTGGCAGATGCAACTAAATATGAGCATGTTTCTGAGGACTTAATATCAAATAACAAATTGATGACAGGAACATTTCATAACATGACTTTTCAGGGGTATATCCAATGCAAAATTGATTGGGTGATCCGATCTCCCAAAACATGATGAATTAGGTTTCAAGTAAGGAAATGGACTGGGATGCTAGAAAGCACGAGTATATGATGCACGTATTGCAAAATCTAATTTGTCAATATTATATTTACCTGAATTGGTTCTTTCTCAGTCGGCTTTGCAGTCCAAAGAGTCTCCAAATTGTAGTAAGCTCTAGCATTCTCATCAAGAGCATGAACTATCACTTTCCCTGAAAAATAAGTGAAGATGACTATTACAAACCCTAAAAACCACAACAGGAAATACAAAAGTATAATTAGTTATCCTGATATCTGATTAGATTGCACTCTCCTGTACCCTAGAAATGCTATCTCGAAGTTGCAATATCGATGGCCAGAAAAGATAGTGAATAAATAATTTTTAGTTTTCCAACTATTCCAATGTAGGTCTATGCAATTGAACCAAACAAATCTGTGCGTACTTTAAATTGTTCTTGGAGCACCATCAATGATGATACTCCAAAGAGCAGGGCACATACCAGAGTCAATGACGATCCACTTTCCTCCCTCTTGCCCTTCAACGGTGGGAAGCACCAAGCGCGGAGCTCCTTTCTGCTTTTGCTTCGACTACTCACATAAAAAATCGAACCACAATCAGATCAGGATCAAGTTCATCATTCACTAGTCAATAACAAGATAATGAACCTATTTTAACCACCAAACAGCATTTTTTTTTTCATTACTCAAGCCTTTGAACCAGTAAAACCCATACATCTCAAATTCTCTGCTTTTACTTGAATTACTTGTATACATCTCGAATGGAAAATAATCAATGGAAAAGAAAGAACCGGAATCGATAGAGTTACAATCTGACAGTGATCAATTTTATCATTCATCAGTTCATATCAAGATAGAACCTAGTTAAACATCAAACAGTATTGTTTGTTCATTACTGAAGCCTCTTTCGACTCCGAAAACTACTCGACTCAAACTCTCTTTTTCTGTTGCTTAAATTGCTATATAAACAAAAAGAATCTTAACCTTTAGTGATCAAATTCATCATTCATTATGTGCTTCCATCACTGAAGCCTTTCGCCTTTCAAATAAAAAATTACACACAGCTCAAAATTTTCAACAGCAACCAAACAGAGGACTAGAGCTTCAATCAAATTAGGTAAAGAGGCAAGAAAAGATTACCTGCCTTGTAAATTAGGGCTTGGGCGATGTTCTTGACGTGCCAGGTGGACCTCCCGGTGGCGAGGACCATGAAATCGGCCCACTCGGAGTGGTTGTTCGCCGGTATGACCTTGACGTCGTCGGCCTTGACGTCGCTGAGAACTCTCTCGACCTCGTGGAGATCAAGCAGGCCTTCGTTGGCGGCGGCGGAGGTGAAGGTTTGGTGCAGAGATGGAAACCCTAGCCTCCATTGTTGAAGGAGCAGTGAGGACGACGATCGGGAGCGTAGAGCGGCCAACATGAGGTTTGCTGCTAGTGGTGTGACTGGTGATGACGTCGCCACTAGTAGGTTCGGGTTTGTGAAATGGGCGGGCGCGAACGGCGTCGTCTTGGGAGTTCTGGTTCCTCGAGTTAAAACGCACCGTTTAGGGAATGCGCACGTTAAATGTGACTAGTTGGTGCCTTGGCGGTGAATAGTGAATAGTGAATAGTGAAGAGAAAAGTAAAATGTCAGATTGTTAAACGATGAAAACCGGGTGCAAGAATTTCACGTGTGCGATTGAGACGTGAAGTGTGAATTTGAGATGGGCAGCTCTTAAATTTATTCTTTTTTTCTCCATAAAGATTTATGATTCTTTGATTTTTAAGAAGAAAAAGGTAAAAACAAGAGGACGTGGTAACGAGTATTTTATACTAATTTTATAAGATCAAGATTTATGATTTTTCAATTTTTAAGAAGAAAATAGTAACGAAAAAAAATACGGTAACGAGCGAAACGAGTAACTTGTATTGATTTTCGGCTTAGTATTAGTTATATGATGTATAATGTGATGGTGCAGGAAATTTTTTTTCTTTTTTGTGTACGAATACTTAGAATATCACAAGGTTAATGGGAGATTAACCGGTTCGAGTGGTATAATATAGAATGATAGATTGGTAGGTGGTTAAAGTTTATAATTTGGACGAGAAAGAAAAAGGGTTGCATATCAATTGGAGAGGAAGTTATAGGAAAAGCTCTGGTACTTGATAACAAGTTAACAACCACTTAAAGTTTTCACAATTAGGTGGATTGTCATCAACTTATCTCTTTGGATGTGGACACAAGAGGTGATACAGGGGTGAGTGGCAATGGAGGTTAAATAGCACCAAATTAGAGGTGGAGGTGGAGGTGGAGGTGGAATTGCTTTGGCAGGTGTGGCTGTTTTAAGGCAAAGCAAAATACAGAGAGTTTTGAGGAAAAAGAAATGTGTATACCAGTACAGAAACCTAACATGATAGTGTTGATAGTGAATATACGTACACTAGCAGACATGTTGCTCGCAATTTAGCACAGAAAGCTCATAACCCCCTGACCTTACCCCTAGGCTCTAGCTAGTTTGTACAACGTTAGGACCACAATAATTACGCTACTCTTTGCCACCAACCATATATACGGTACTCTTTTATACTCTTGCGACTCATCTTATTTAGAGTTATTTGTCGTTTAAACTCGTTTTAACTTTATTTTGCTATCTACGATACTAAAATATTGAAAATGAAATTACTCTAACACCGAACCCAACAAGGGCTCAATACACGCTAATATGTTACAACATTATGAATTATATTGAATAAAAAATGATATATTATGTAATTTATATGACACTTATAATCAGCACATACTAAGTATTGTTACACCATGTCACAGCTGGATACTACCAAAATATGTATCCATCTCTGTTCACGATTCTTATGACATACGTCCAATAATCCAAGAAACCCTTAATTAATCAATTAAACTTGCATCAACTAAGTTATTAACTATACTTTAATATGATACTATAGTTCGAGCTCTTATAATGACATTTATATAAAACAATATGCATGCAATTGTTTTCTAATTATCCTAAGTTTCTCATGGCTTCTTTCTTTTGGTGTCGACTGAAAACGAAGTCTGCATTTCTGGATAGATTTTTCTTGACGCTTTTAGCCACTTGTGAAACTGTTGCTTCTATTAAGGGAGTACTTATATATATAATCATTACTTTGAAGGCTTCAAAGTTTTCCCCATCACCAACCAAAAAAAAATATGACATTATATTTCTGGCTCTTTGCCATTAGTGCACTAAGTTATGTAGCATAATAAGTTGTTATATCAAGCTTTTCTTCATGTCCCACATCATTAGATATTACTAATGTTTGATATAATTGAACTATCTTTGTGTAATCTTCTAGTGTAGTCATACTCTTGAAAGTTTGCAATGTACTTTTGTATTGTCAAAGTCATGGTGCTAATCACCAAATCCAATGTGATTAATGACAATCTCATATGAGTAAAAACTACATAAATTTAAAACCGATACTGATAAAATTAAACATAAATTCTTGTTGAATTCACATGACAATTTAACTAACGTTCTAACAACACCGGATAAGGCTAATTACATTATGAGTTCATACAAGCACATACACAATCCATACGATGTTGCAGAGCATTCCTCACTTGGGATCATATTCGATTGCAAAGTTTTAGGTTGATATTATTTTTTGTCTCTTATGATTGAATTGTGCATCATTAGGAATTTAGGATTCTAGTTGACTTCATCTAAATCCTCAAGAGTTTGGATCGAATGAAGATGATTAGAGACATTACGGTATATCACAGCAAGATCCCTATGCAAATAGTTGAGTTGTTAACAACTCATTTAACGATAAATACGCATCGATTGGTAATGTATCATATGAGAATTTGAAAAAGAATGATACGATACAGTCATCCTTCCATCACAACAATCCAAAACGACATTATAACTAATTTTAGTTTTGCCAAACAAGATATAAAGGTGGTCCGATTATTGACCGGAAAAAACTTGTTGACCTGAAAACAAGCCGGTTATGGTACACCATTTCAAATAAACAGAAGCACACTGCTCCAAATCCACCTATACATACATACCAGAACCATAAATAAGAAATCATTCATTCAATCAAATATATTCAATAGTACCGAATCACCAAATATTCCCACCAATCTCTACATTAAAACTCACCCACCATGATCCTAGGTTTAAAGAAACATATCAACATAAGATGATTAAGATCAGAGACATATGTTTGAAAAACAAGTAGATATCATCACTACCTTTTTACAAACACACAAAATAAGCATAACATGATCAGAGTAATATTTGCTCGTCAATCTCTGATCCACAGTTAACGAAGCTTATCGCAACATACACACATAATTGACTTTCGATGTTTTTACCGCTCCACGAAATACACGGATTCTCTTCCTTTAACATTTCACCAACGAGGCGATTCGGATCGATCGTAGGGTGAGAACGTTTATAGTTACAAAAAAGAAGAAAGAAAAATATCAAATTATGAAATACAAGACAAAGACAAGAGCAAAGAGAGAGGACGAAGTAGACAAGAATAGTAGTTACTACAAAACGGCTTCAGTGGCAACATCGTAAAAATAAAGAACAAAAAAAAAGCGGAAATGACAGATAGAGAAAAAATAAAAATAAAGAAGAAGAGAAAAGGAAAGCAAATATTCACGGCTCTGAAAATGAAAGCTTTGCTTTGCTTCTGCGGAACAACGAAGCAAATCTAGACAACAAACCCCAAGTCTCTTCGTTCAACTCCCCCTCAATTTCACCGGAATCCAATTCTGTTCTGAATGCCCGGAAAATTCGCCGCCGATCCGACGCCGTTTTGATCCGGTGACCTGAGAACGGAGCAGTGAGTGATCTAGATCCGAGTTTCCGGCGCGGCATTCGTCCGATTGGCATCTCCGGAGCTGAAGCTTCGAGGTTTCGGGATCGCAGTCACTGTGAGGTCTGGAGAAGCCGGTGTTTTGATTCTGGTGTTGGTAATTCGAGTGTTACTGTGAGTAATTCCGGGAATGGTGAATTTCGGTGGTGTGATTTGGAGTTGAGCGGAGGCGTGGAGTGGTGTCAGTGGGAGCTGAATTGGAGTGTGAGTTAGGTTTTGGTTTTCGGTGGCGGTGGTTTGGTTGTGGTGGTCTGCAAACTGGCGAAATCTAGGGTTTCGGAGGTTGGTTCAGGTTGAGTTTTATTAGGTTTTGAGTGCAATTTGAGCCTCTGGTACAGTTTTCTGTAAGAATTTGTGCAATTCTGTTTTCGAAGTTTTTGGTTCGTGTTTGACTTGGTCATGCTCTGTTTGTCAATTCGTTGGTAGTGAAATTGAGTTTCATTTTGGTGCAATTTGGCGCCGACGAAGCAGAGAGGGGTTTGGTTTGTTTAGGTGAAACCGTGAGAGCAGTTAGTTTTGTTGGTGTATGATGAGTTGCTGGTTCAATTTGGAGAGATTTGGGTGGTGGTTTTGAGTTTTGAAGGTTTTAAGTGGTTAGAGATATGCCTCCTTCTCCGGCATTGAGGTGCTCTCCTGGCCGAGAGCCGAGAGGGAACCACAGACGAGGTAGGAGTTTCGAGGCTGGGATGCTTGTGAGAGAGAAAGATGAAGATCTGGCATTGTTCAATGAAATGCAGACCAGGGAGAAAGAGGATTTCTTGCTTCAGTCAGATGATCTTGAAGACACATTTTGTAAGATGACATTGATTTTATGGTTTTGGGTGGGAGTGTATAGTTGGGGAAATTCTTTTTTGTTGTTTTACTGGTACCAGGGTTTTTATTTATGTTTTTGGTTTTACAGCTACAAAATTGAGGCAATTTTCGGATTTTAAGCTGGGAATCGCCATTCCTGCACGGGGAGAGAGTAGCGACTTGCTTAATGTGGAAGAAGAGAAAAATGACTACGAGTGGTGAGTTTACTCTCTGGTATCTGAGTATTAGTTTATTGTTGCTAGCTTGCCCGTTTGATGATATGCTGATGTTTTTTTTTTCCCGCAATAACTAAAGACATGTTTAAAATGCTTCTAGGATGATTTCAATGTAACTTTCACATTTAGTGAATTTGTCCATTCCACTCTTCTGGCATCTGACCTGGCTGTTAATTCAAACTTTTCAATTAAAAAAGCCAAAATTGTTCTAACTGTCAACTTAATCACAGAGCTAAAACTCTATGGTTATCGTTTCATGGAGAAACTCATTGCATTTTTGCTCTTTTCATGATGCTTTTGAGTCAGTATCATTCGTCCTTTCTCTCTTTGTAACTGATGATATGATCTGATGTCATTGATTGAAAGATTATCAATGCCTCCCCACTCTCTTCTTGTTCCTTTCTGTCAAAGAGCTCAATTTTGATATCTGAAATTGTCTATTTAATCACAGAATAAACTAAATGGTTATGGAGTATGGTCAAATGTATTGCTTTTTTGTTCTTTTCATGATGCTTTTCAGTCAGTATATGTAGTCCTTTCTCTCATTCTAAATTCTAACTCATGAATGATCTGGTGTTATGGATTTCAAAGGTTATTAACACCTCCCTACACTCCACCATTTCCTTTCTGTCAAAGAGCTGAAATTTTGCTTACGGTAATAGTCTATTTAATCACAGAGAAAAACAATGTAGTTATTGTTTGATGAGAAATACATTGCAGTTTTGTTCTTTTCATGATGTTTTGTTAGCTAGTATCAGGAGTCCACTCCTGTTTTTCTCTATGTACTGATATAAATGATCTGGTGTTATTATTTCAAAGGTTATTGACGCCTCCTGACACCCCGCTTTTTCCATCCTTGGATAATGAGCCACCACTTGTTAATACGACAGAGAGGGGGAGACCTCGAAGTCAACCTATTTCTATATCAAGATCATCCACGGTAGGCTGTCAATATGTTTTTATGGGATTCAATTATGTTCCTTATTAGACTTCGAAATATTTTTGAAAGATTATACTGTCTTCAGTTTCCCTATGATTTACATGATGTCTGAATATTTTGCAGATGGAGAAGAGTTACCGAAGCAGCAGGGGTAGTGCTAGTCCCAGTCGCCTAAGCCCATCTCCTCGCTCTGCGAATAGTACATTACAGTCAAGAGGAAGGCCATCATCAGCACGTAACTCCAGTCCTAACCCAAGTCTACGTCCTGCTTCTCCCTCACGTCCTGCTACTCCATCACGTTCTGCTACTTCGTCACGTCCTGGTACTCCATCACGGAGACCATCTACTCCCCCTAGTAAATCCCCATCTCCTGCTCCGAGGTCTTCTACCCCTACTCCCAGGAGGATGAGCACTGGGTCCAGTGGTACTGTGGCCCCACCGGGGAGAAGGGGGACTTCTCCCGTAACGGCAAGTAGAGGGAACTCTGCTTCACCAAAAATAAAAGCATGGCAAACAAATATTCCAGGTTTCTCCAGTGATGCACCTCCTAACCTTCGCACTTCTCTTGCTGATCGACCGGCAACATATGTGAGGGGTTCCTCTCCAGCATCTAGAAGTGGGAGGGGTTCCTCACCTGCATCTGGATACAGAAGGCAGTCAATGTCTCCAACTGCTTCGAGAAGTGTCAGTTCATCTCATAGTCATGATAGAGACCCATTTAGTTCTCAGAGCAAAGGTTCCATTGCCTCTTCTGGTGACGATGATCTGGACTCCCTGCAATCTCTACCTGTGGGCAGTTTAGACCGATCAACTCCGAGAAGAGTTTCTGCTTTTTCAAACAACAGATCTGTGGCATTCTCAAAGAAATCAGCCAAACTGGTGTCTGCATCTTCTGCTCCAAAAAGATCTTTTGATTCTGCTATTCGACAAATGGTAATTTATGATCTAGTTCACTTAACAGTTGATGTGACACAATCAATATAATATGTAGTTAGCGCCCTATAATCTTACTAATTGTGGTTGCTTAGCCATTTGGGAAATCATGTTGTCTGCAAATGTGTTCTATTCTTCTTTTAGTTCTCAGAGTCTTTGGTGTGCACTGTTTTCCTACTTCAAGTAACATTTATTATGTTGGTTTAAGTGAAATTATAAAGTTCACAAAGAGATTATTATTTCACTCTCTCCTGACAATATATATTGGTCGCCAGTATGGTTAGTCTCTTTGTAATGAAATATGAAACAGCAGCATCTTTTCATTTATTTTAAACCCTATTTATTACCAATACATATCTCATAGGAGTCATGTTCATAGTATTGGTTTCTAGTATTGTTAGACTCCCTCTCCTGGTACTTCTCTTATGATGACTCTGTTCATAGTATACCAATACATATCTCATAAGAGTCATGTCTCTAATGTTGTGCAGGATCCTCGGAAAACCCCAACCCCGCAAAACATGTTTAGGCCGCTCTTGTCCAGTGTTCCGAGTAGCACCTTCTATGTTGGAAAATCAAGTTCTGCGCATCGTCCTCTGATTTCCAGGAACTCCTCAGTCACAACTAGCAGCAATGCAAGTTCTGATCTAGGTACAAGTGTTGCACATGATACTGAAGGGAGTGATCACAACCAGGATGAAATGGGCATTGAGTCTGAGAAGGTGCCATACTCTGACGGTCATGATGAAGTATTTGCCTTTGATAAGATGGATGTAGTAAACGAAGACATGGGGCATGATATTTATGATGGATCACATGACGTTCGTGATGTTGAGTTCACTAGAAGTTCTACAGTTGAGTGTGTAACTGCTGATTCCAAAGATTCTGGCTGTCCCAATATTGTGATGGAAGTTGGTCCAACCACTGAAGCTTCTCATGTTAGGGGTGATTTTTCTGAAATCAATAGTTTAGAAGACATGGAACTTTGTTTGAAATGTGGGTGCAAGTACTATGTTTCGAATGAGGTGGAAAGGCAAATTAGACTTTGTCCAGAATGCAGTAGGAAAGATAAACTTCTGAGTGTCCTGATTCTGGAGAGAGAAGTAGTTCCTGAAAAGTCCCCACCTTTGTATGAAAAAAATTTGGAAGAAGAAAAGCCTTTAGATGAAATGGAAACTGTGATAGTTGTACCTGGGTCTCCTCAGGTGAATGATCAGGAGGAACCAAAGAATTCCCTTGGTGAAGAGAATGCTGATCAAGGCCAAATTACCTACAATGAGCGAATTCATAATGGCTTAGAAGATGACTCTCTTGCAATGCCACTTGTGAAGGGAGGTGACAATGGGCTTTCCGAGCAGCAAGAGTCGCACTCCTTATCTCTTGGTAGTGCCCTACCTAACAGTGATACTGGGTTTCAGAAATCACATTATTCTAACAACTATTCAAATATGAGGGTTGACATTTCAGAAGGTACAGGCATTTCCATACTGCTGAAGAGAACTAGCAGTAGCAAGGGGGCTGCTGTTCAGGGTAGGACTTTCACAGCCACTGCCATACCTTATGAGGATCTGTCATATGCTAGAACTAGTTCTAACAGTATGAGAAGCTCCATTGGGCATGGTAGTTTCTCTGCATCATCTTCAGTTGATTATAGTCCATCTAGACAAACAGAGGCCCGTGTGCAGCGGCAATTGAGTGGCAAGAAATCAGAAAAGGAGTATAACAGACATGAAACAAACATGAAGCCCCAAAGCATTGGGTTATCAGACTTGGAGAATTTTAGACATGACACAAGCATGAAGCACCGAAGAATTGGGTCATCGCCCCATGGACCTCCAAATTATTCTCACGAAGTGTTAGGTCTTTCTTCAGACACAATTGATAACGATTTTGAGGGTACTGTTGGAAATGGGGAATATGATGGTGCAGAAGGGACACACACAACATATGAAGAATACTTGCCAACTTCAGACTGTATGGAAGCAGATGTTACCACAACTTCTACCAGGACAACTGTTGTTGAAGAGGATGAGGAAATCATTGTTAGAAGCACCAGAGCTGATGCTTCTACTTCAGAAATTTCGAGCCACACAGCTAACACTTTGTTAGAGAACAATACAGTGGCAATGTTTCCCATATGTGAAAATTCAAATGAATACAGTGAAGACTTGCAAAACAACACGAGGAGTGTTACAGGTATAGAAGCATCAGCTATAGATCCTGAGTCATCATTATTGAACAAGGAAAATATCATGCAAGACAGCAGGATTAATGGAGTGGATGTTGAAGAGATCACTAATCACAGCTCTTTGATTACAGTATCAGAAATAGAAACTGGAAAAGGTTTTCACAGCACTTCTGTTTCCATTAGCGATGATGCTTCACTTGAATCAAAGAGTACCATGGAGGACTTTCAGGAGCCTTCAACTCCAAATCCTTCTGAGAGTAATCTGACATCTTCTATTCCAGAGACCACCACCACCAATCATACACATGGCATCCTAGGTATGATATGTATTGCATATGATACGAGCAATATTTTGTTGTTGTTGTTGCCTGTTTTAAGTTTTGATAGGACTATAAGAGATATCTGGAGCTTGAGTCTATTGCCCCCCGCCACACACACACACACAAAAGAAAAATTGTTTTCTAGTGCCACCCAAGGACATTGTCTGTCATACCTTGGTTTTTATTTCTCATACTCACCTTGTATTTAGGATGCTAGTATGCATCCCAAAAAGTAAACCTTTGCTGCAATCCATGCACTCGCTGAGAAAATGGAAGATGGATCGACTTTTTAGGAATGTTGATAACAATTTTCTATCATCTACCTCCAGTTCTCAGATGTTTCAATGTTTGACTACTTTACCCCATTCCAATAAAATTGAATAAGCATGACACATTAGTCTAAGCTTTAATTTCTTGTGAGCACTGACTCTGAACCATGTCATACATGACATATGTTCCTTCTGCATTATGAAATTGGGAAGATTTAGTGGTCAAGAGTTACCTTACTTATTTCCTGCAGACCTTGATTACCTTCTCATTTCCATACCCATATTTGACCCTTTTTATAGATTTGGGGATGCTATGAAATCCATCTGAAGTACAGTTTAGAAATTCAAGATTATGTGTATTATTGACTTCAAAAGCGAATATTGTGGGGAGTTCATGTTTTGAACTAATACATAAATTATTTTATGATAGCTGTCACTTGGCTTTTCTAGTTGAAAGATGTCAAGAACCATGGTGACCACACTCTATGCATGCATGCTCACGTGTCTTTTGTGCTTTAAGCTTGGTTTTGACATGTAATTAGAGTGATTAGCTGACAAGTTCTGTATGTTTTTTCAGAAGAGGAATCAACAGTAATGGTTGAGTGTCAAGGCCGAAGCAAAGCAAGAAGCCTAACACTGGAAGAGGCAACTGATACGATACTCTTATGCAGCTCCATTGTCCATGATCTGGCCTACCAGGCTGCAACAATAGCAATAGAAAAGGAGCAGTCAGTACCATTAGAAGGTTCGCAGCCTACGGTTACAATACTGGGGAAATCCACTCCCGAGAGAAAGGAATCGCGTGGCAGAATCGTCAGTAGACGCTCTGTAAAATCTCAAAAGGGTAGGCAAAAGCGGTTGGAAACAGATGCAGGATCCCTTGCAAGTAAGACTGAGAATGACGAGAATGAGAATGAGAATGTTGACGAGTCTTTGCAACAACGGCCTGTAGGGCTTCCTCCTAACAAGTCAGACGGCATGAAGCCCCCAAAGCTGGAATCCAAGTGCAACTGCACGATAATGTGAAAGTATTTATCTCGTGCCAGCCCTGCTCACAGTGCCCGCCTTGCACTTTTGGCCACTCCGTTAAGTGTTTCCTAGGGAGGTGATACCGCCGAGTACTTGTATTTTAGTGATTGAAATGTTTGAAGGGCTGTTTGGGCGGTTGCCAATTGTTTGTGTTGGTCGATAATCCTATATATCTGTAAGAATGCCACGCTGTTTTGATGACGTAATTGTAAAGTTTTCGCTTGTCATTAGGCTGATAATAGTGAGAGATAGAGAGAGAGGCATTGGAGGTTTAATTTGTGTTTTGCTCCAGCCTCCAGTTCCCACATTCTTGTTAGTGAATCAGTGATTCCCTGCTCTCTGGTTCAGGTCCTCCGTTAGAGCAAGTGTGAAAGCAAACCCATTCATTCATATTCGTTATGATTTGTTTCCAAATAATTTACTTTTATCGTGTTCATATCTTAACCGAGCATAAATAAATCTTCCCTCTAGCGTTTCAATTTTTCGGATTATAATTTACCCAAAGAACATTCTGTCATACCTTAGTTCTTACTTCATATTACAATTCTTTTTCAACCGTTTCGGCTTACGAGTTAGGACAATTATTTGTATATTGAGATAGAAAATTGAAATTTGCACTCCTTATTTTACACTTCATGTTCTCTTTGGGTACTCATAAAATATTTAACTAAAAAAATTGAATATTGAGATAGAAAATTGAAATTTGCACTCCTTATTTTACACTTCATGTTCTCTTTTGGTACTCAAAAAATATTTAACTAAAAAAAAAAAGAAGAGAGTGTGGATTGTAAAATAAAGAATGTAAATTACTAAATTTCACTCCCGCTACACAAATTCCACCATTCCGAAACCCCATTACCTTTCACCATTCTGAAACCCTGGTACCTATCGGACCTGACCCGCCATCCAACCCGTCTCCTCTTCATCTTTGTTCATAACTTATCTGATAGAAATTTAGACTCCAATCAGTGTCGGCGGGATTTAAAAACCCTATTTTTTTATTTTTTTTTGTCTGGCGGGGAAAATCATTTTTGTGATAAGATAAATTTTTGGCGGGAAAATCAGGGGACAAGTACCGGAGCTGAAAGTGTTTCAGTCAATTTCCCAAATTGAGCATGGAGTCCGATTCAGACTCAGACGGCTCTCATATCTCGGCAACTCCGCCACGACCAAAGCCGCCTCCAAAGCCCACCCTAATCTCCTCCCAGTCATCCAGACCTAAGTCGTCCTCTAAGTCCAACTCAAAAGCCAAAAAGCTCTTCTCCGATCCACCCGTACCCGCCAGACCCGACCCGGCACCCGACCCGTTTCCGCCTCTCCCCTCCGATTTACCTTTCCAGATACTCCGACACCCGCCCGCGAACCCCGCCGTCGATTCTTCCTCCAAATCGGCGCCGTGGTTCTCGAAGAATCGACGAGTCAGCATCGATTTCGATCCGGCCGCGTACGACCCGCCGTCTTCTTTCTCAGCGCCGGAGAACTCAAAGCCTCAGCCGGAGGCTGGTATCGCTCAGTCTGGTTCCGCTTGGGTCCCGCCGCTGCAACCGGAGCCCAAAGTTGAAGCTAGGTCAGGGTTTCCAGCCAAAATTGTGAGGAACGTGAATCTGATTCGAGGTAATGCTCCTCTGCCGCCGGTGAAGCTCAAAGGCGGAGCCGAAGGCAACTTCGTGAAGCTCAACCTGAACGGAAGGAAGCGGAAGTTTCTGAACAAGGGCAGAAGAGGTAGTTCCAGTTCTTCTTCAGGTCGCCGGAAGTTTTACCGGAAAGGTAAAAGAAAATTGACGGCGCAAGACGGAAATGAAGACGAAGCTAATGGCGATGAAGTCACGGATGCAATTTCGGAGCAGCAGACTCGGAGCCAGGACAGTAAAAAGGCCAAGAAATTCGACCTGGAAGCGTTTGAGGAGGTGGTTGCGGCGGCGAGGGAGGAGAGTTCTGATGAGAATTTGATGAAGTTGTTGAAGGTTACTTATGGCTATGATTCGTTCCGGGATGGGCAGTTGGAGGCAATCAAGAATGTGCTTGCCGGAGAGTCCATGATGGTGGTTTTGCCGACAGGTGCTGGCAAGTCGTTGTGTTATCAGTTGCCTGCTGTCATTTTACCTGGGGTGACTTTGGTGGTTAGTCCATTGATTGCTTTGATGATTGATCAGCTTAAACAGCTTCCTTATATGATTCGCGGCGGTCTTCTTTGTAGTAGTCAGGTAGATCATACTTGCTTATATCTCATTGCTTCAATGTAGGCTTGGTTTGAAGAACTAATGAGTTCTAATGTGGTTTGATTTTGTTGTTTTAGACAATGGAAGAAGTTTCCGGGACGATTAGGATGGTTCAAGAAGGGGGGATAAAAGTGAGTATGATCACTCAAATGTGCTGGTATAGTATTCAATTTGATACTGTATCTAGTGTTTTAGAGAGAACTGACGGCTTGCGGATTATGTTGTAGGTGCTTTTCGTATCCCCAGAGAGATTCTTGAATGCAGAATTCCTGTCTATATTTTCTGCCACCCCGATATCTCTTGTTGTGGTGGATGAAGCTCACTGTGTATCTGAATGGTGAGTGAATAGACGAATGGTCTGGCCGTTGCACCAACCGTTGTCTTCTTAGCCTTTTGTTTGTGTGAATAAATGAGTTTTATTGTCTGGTTATCTTACCTGACCTTAATTTCTTATTGCATATAAAATACTTACATTTTTAGAGTTTTTCAGGTCGCACAATTTCCGGCCATCATATATGAGGCTCAGAGCTTCTATGCTTCGTTCCAAGCTCAATGTGAACTGCATTCTTGCTATGACAGCTACCGCCACAGCTACAACTTTGAGTTCTGTCATGTCAGCTTTAGAGATTCCTCTGACCAATCTCATTCAAAAAGCCAACCTAAGGGATAATTTACAACTATCAGTTACATCAAGTGGAAATAGGCAAGTTTTTGTGACACGCGTTTTTCCTCCCTCTGCTTTCTCAGCTTTCGTACATCATTAACTTAATCTTTTGCGACTAAAACAGAATGAAAGATCTGCTGAAGTTGATCAAGTCTACTTCCTTCAAGGATGTTCAGAGTATCATTATCTACTGCAAGTTTCAGGTATACATATTCTATCTTGTTTTGTTTAGATGTTTGTGATACCGTTGATTCTAGGGTGGTATATAGGATACAGTTTTCAAAAAGCTTTTCTGTGGAAAAAAAATACCATTGGATAATACATCGACTTATTATTTATGTCTTCTTGCAACGAATGTCATTCTTTCTTAATGCTCATTACTTTGGATGAATATAGTTTGACATTTTCAATTTTGAGTGGAAACTAATCCTTGACTTCTGATTTTGCAGTTTGAAACAGAAATGATAAGCAGATACTTATGTGACAACAATATCAATGCAAAGGTTGGTTTTCCATTCTCAATTGCTTGATGCATGTAACTACTCTTGACAATGAATGTTAACATCTGATAACAGTATCGTAAAATGCTATTCAGAGTTACCATAGTGGCATCCCTTCAAAAGATCGTACTCGTGTGCAGGAGTTATTCTTTAATAACAAAATTCGAGTGGTGAGTTATTCAAGCCTCAATCCTGAAATTAAAACTTTCACCCTTTCTTTCTCGACAAGTAGAAAAGTCAACTTTCAGTTTCTTGGTCATTGACTAGTATGTTTTGATCGAAGGTTGTTGCAACTGTGGCCTTCGGCATGGGCCTTGACAAGAGGGACATTGGCTCTGTAAGAAAACTATACTCATAACTAGTTCTTTGTTTTACATCTACTAGATACTTTCATATTAGTTCCTTGTCACTCTCTTGTGGCTCTCCAGCCTAATTCTTCTTCCTCCCAAGGGTTCTGTAGGTCAGTGATATTCTTTTGCCTATTCTATCTGGCTTATCTTTCCCAGATTAGTTTCGTTCAACTGTAACCTGAGAAAGACAGCATTTATAGTGTGTACTTCTTTATCATGTTAAATGTATCAATTGCACATTAACTAGCTTTTTAGAAACTTCAGAAAAAATAACTGGCATTTCTTCTTAATGAGAAAAAGCTATGATCCATTCAATTTGCCCTGTCTAGTTTTTCTTTCATGCATTGTTGCACACACAAACACGTGTGCAGACCTGGTTAATTCATGATGCAGTATGCTTGCTGGTTTTGTTGCGTCATTGTTTTTAGATTTCTGTATTTATAGATTGCATATTGTTTCAGGTGATTCATTACACCATACCAGAAAGCTTGGAGGAATATGTTCAGGTGGAACTTTTTTTTTCTAGCAAATGCCTGTTCGAAAAGTCGTTCTTTATGTCTTACTTTGTTAACAAAATGGATGATCATATTTTGTAGGAGATCGGAAGAGCTGGACGGGATGGAAGGACTTCCAATTGCCATCTCTATTTTGACGACACCACATTTTTCAAACTTCGAAGTCTTATGTATAGGTAGTTGAATGAGTTACATATTAAATTTATTGTATCCAGGTTTACATTGGTTTATACAGTTCTGAGCAACTTATCTGAATCGTTTTTTCAGTGATGGTGTGGATGAATATGTGGTAAACAAATTCCTCTGCCAGATATTCACCAGTAATGAGAACTTTCAGGGAAAAACTTGCTCATTGGTTAAAGAAACTGCATCTCGCAAGTTTGATATGAAAGAAGAGGTCTGTCCGTGTTGCTATTCTGTTCAGTATCCTGAATTTTCTTGTCAACTTAAAACAGAAGATGTCCTTTACTAGGAGTTTAAGACTTCATGCCCTGAGATGCTTGGTTTCTGTATTTGTTTTTGCAGGTGATGCTCACAATTCTAACGCAGTTGGAGTTGGGTGAAGTGCAGTATTTGCATTTACTTCCAGAGATCAATGTAACTTGCATTTTGAACTTTCATAAGGTAGGCAGCTGATATGGTTTGAGGTTTCTGTTTGTTGCACAGTAAATGCTGTTATGATAATCGGGATCATTGCAACAGTACGTGGAGATTCTTTCATACAATCACCTATGGCTGTACATTTAAGAGTTCACAGATAAATCAGTTGTCCGTCTGACTACTAGTTGGGCAAAAGCATATATTTTTCATGACCGTCTCTTAGTTCTGTGTTATAATTATTAACATTACAAAGTTGACCTATAGATGCTTGAATGCAGACTTCTCCAGTTTTGCTTGCTGGAAAGGATGTTCTTATTGCAGCAATTCTGAAGAAGTAAGTATGAGTCTTTTGTAACTTGGTTTTTACTAAGAAACATGTGCTGAATCAAGTTATATTTATTTTTCAGGTCTGAGATTAAGCAAGGACAATATGTATTTGACATACCGACTATAGCAAATAGCATTGGAGTTACAACGACCATCCTATCCAACCATTTACAGAATTTAAAGGTTTGTATACATTTTAAGCAAATCATAGATGAAAGAAAATTTACTACTCGGTTGGATCATGACACCTACCTTTATCATTCTCAAATTTCAACATATATATTTTACTTCTTGTAAGGAGAGGAATTGTTTAAACTTATGCCACCCTAAATCTATATCAAGCCATTTCTTGTGATGTTTTATAGGACTTTAAATTCACAGAATGGGTTTTTAAAAGCTACCATGTTTTAGTATCTTCTATAGATTGAAAACCTCTCTCTCTCTCTCTCTCATATTCATGTAGCCTTTTCTCTTTTTTGTCTTATTATTTTAGGTGAAAGGAGAAGTAACATACGAAGTGAAGGACCAGGCCTTCTGTTATACAATCAAGGAGGTCCCTGTAGATCTTTGTTCTCTATCAGCACAGCTTACAAATTGGCTATCAGATATTGAAAGTTGTAAGGTAATTAAAAGTATCATTAGTATGCTATCCTGGTTAAAGCTGTTTGTCAATTTCAATAAGCACGCCACTGCTTACAGATGTTCATTAACAATGTGCACTTGAAGATCCTGAGTTTGTCATTGTAAATTTGTTATAGTGCATCCGATAGGAAACATGTTGAAACTTTGCTAATGTGGCCTATCCACAAAACCATTTGTAAAAGACGTTCTAGCGCTTCTTGGGTGTTAGATCCACTGGATGGTGCAGCTCTTTTATTTTTTTTTTATTTCTGTGCGCATATTCATCATTTACCTGCTTATGATTTAGGTCCGGAAGTTGGATGCGATGTATAATGCAGCAGTCTCTGCTGTTGATGCATGTGAGAAGATGGAAGGTTGTTCTGATGGCCAGCAAACACTATGTTTGCAAAGGAAGATTTTGGAGTATTTCAATGGAGAAGATGATTTTAATGTCCCTAATAATATGGGTAAAAGCAGGTTGGTACAGTTCGCTCTCATGTTGAAACTTAAAACCATTTTAATCATATTGCTTTATCCGCATGCTTTATTGGTAGACATGAATGTTCCCTTTTCCTAACTTTATACTTACTGATGACATTATTATTTACTTGTGCAGCCCCTTTTTGCAAGCAGATATAAAAGTAAGAACCTAGAAATTCACTTGCATTCAATATTATAGACCGCTCATGCTTGGCAGTAATCTAAGATATTGGCTCTTCATGACTGGACAGGTGTTCCTAAAGAGCAATTCACAGGCCAAATACACCCCCAGAGCTGTTGCAAGGATAATGCATGGCATTCCAAGTCCAGCATATACTTCTGCATTTTGGTCTAAAACTCACTTCTGGTAAGTACAGTAAAGTTGTTTGAGCTACTTGATTTGGAGATGTGCTTTCATATGTTTTGAAGTCCTTCATCAGGAACAAATTGAGGTGATATGCTAATCTGCATTGCAGGGGAAGATATACACATATAGACTTCCAGGCGGTAATGGAAGCAGCAAAGGCGGAATTGATCAATTTTGTGAGAAAGGATGCAGTCTAGTTGTTTTTGAGCCAAACACCCTTTCTTGTTTGGTGATCCAGAGGAGGACTACTGAAGGTAACAAAAAGTTGGGATTGTCAGATCTTTAGATTTTCTCCAACTGGTTGTTCAGTCCAGTTGAAGAATTATGTTATTTTTCCCATTCTTGCAGTCTGGAAAAGATCGACATCTTCAGCCAGCATGGAACATTTTCAACAGTGATGAATTCTCAACTCTGGTGCTATAGATACAAGTTATGGTAGGTAAGCACTACGCTGCGCCCATCTTTCTCCTATGTTTCAGTGTCAGCTGAGGCTTTGCCAAGTCGGGCAGCTTTTGTGAATGCATTAGCACCTACTGGATGCTTCTGGCATTCCTTTTTGCAAACAGGAGAGGCAAAAGCCAAAATCTACAAGGACAGAGTCACAGAGGCGTTGATTATTGAGGTTGACGTCATATTTGAAGTTACGTATGATGATTTGGTCCAAGTAGAATACACGAGCAGGTTCAAGTTGTAATAATGCATCTATCAGAAAGTCCTAGAGCCATCATGCTAGAGTTCTGTACACGAAAGGTGGCAAGGGGGAGGCGCCAAGCAAAGTTGGAATTGTGTCTAAAGCAAAGTAAATTGGACGTATTATTATCATGAAATGTCAAATCAGTTCCCTATTTGTGCCTAGTTCACAGATTATCCAACCTGATTCCATGTCCTGGGACTAACTTGGACTGTTGATCCAACTCACTATTGTAGGAGTTTTTAGTTTGGGATCAAAATTTATCGATTTATAAACAGACTAGATCTATAGACCTATTTATATGCCGGTTATTGTTCAAATATTTTAGTCTTTGACTTGTACATAATCAATTTTTCGGTTTCAAGAAAATAAACATGATCACTTGAATGAAAGATAAGACTAAATTGTATCTTTCAATTGAAGCCTTTTCTTTTCCAATTAGTAATGTTCTAGAACCGAGTTTTGTTATACGTATTTAATCGTTTTTCAAAACTATATGGCAAACCAAAAACTCAGCTTTACAAACCACCCATTTGCATAACTTGCACAACTCTCACTCACGGTGTTCATCTCATCTAAAGTTTATACAAAGAGTAAAGAAAGCAAACAAAGAGCAAGAGGAGAAGCCATGAATGCCATAATGGGCATATTCTAGTAACGTTGGGGAGCAAAGGATGGCATATTCATATCACTATTCACTTATTCATAGCTAAAAAATAAAAGAAAAGAAAATTTAAGAAGCAAAGACCGTTAGTTATACCCAAGAAAGATAGAAGGAAGCAACCAAACCATATCAGACCAAGAAAACAAAGACCTGACTCCGCCATAGCTCCAAGAAACAAAGAACCCACCTTTACATTCATACAAGATATAACGACACCATAAACGCTAAACCCTTCTCAATTCTCACGTCCAATTCAGATTTCAGCTTCTGGGTTTTGATTGGATTGGGATTTCACCTCAGAAAGTCATCAGCTTTGGGATTGAAGGACATGGGTGAGGTGGCGGCAGCTGCGTCTTCTTCTTCTTCGTCTTCAATCTTCACCAACTACCCTCTTCTCTCTGCTCTCATAGCTTTCGCTCTTGCCCAATTCATCAAGCTCTTCACCACCTGGTACTTGTCTTTCTTTCTCCTTTGAGACCCTGTTCTTCAATTTTGGATCTTACCCAGTTCATAATCCTGGTTTTCTTGCTTGTGGAGAAAGAAAGATACTGAATTGAACTATACCCTTGATTGCTTTTGTCGAGTTATGATTGCCCGGATCTTCGTTCTTGATGTGAAACAAAACCACAATGAGCATTAAGCAAATACCAATCAAGCATTGCTTGCATTTCAGAGTAAAATTATAGATTGATGAGTTTATGATTAGTTCGAAATGGTATATGAAACTGAGCAAACCTTAATGGGGATGTGTTGTTTTTGCGTTTTGTGAGAAGAGAGTAGAGATGTTGGAAACTTGTGATTGTCAATAATTTGTTTAGCCTAAGAGTCTTAAAATTTGATAGATTTGCAGGTACAAGGAAAGAAGATGGGATATTAAGCAGCTTATTGGATCCGGGGGAATGCCATCATCTCATTCTGCGACTGTTACTGCTATTGCTACAGCCATTGGGTTTCAAGAGGGCGTCGGTGGATCACTCTTTGCAATTGCACTGGTCTTAGCATGTGTTGTAAGTTCCCTCTCTTCATTTTGTATAATTTGCAGAAAGCATTTGGCCTTCCATGTTTACTTTAGATTGCTCTACTCTCTACTCATTTCTGAAGTTTGAAGACAACTTTTAGCTTTGGATTTCGTTGTTATTATCACAGATGATGATTATATAATGATAGTGTGTTTCACAGGCTTAAAACATTTTGAAACAAACTTTTAGGGGATCTCCTAATCTAGAAAATGTATGTGATCATGAATTTACATAATTTGTACATCATGCGGATCTTTGATGGATAAAACTTTATGGCAGGTGATGTATGATGCAACCGGTGTAAGATTACAGGCTGGACGTCAAGCAGAGGTTTGATGTTTTTGCTTAAACTTGTTCTCTTTTAAGTCATTGCTACAGTTCTTTTCATCTTCTTGTGTCATTTGGTTTATCAAAGAATAGACTGCAGACATGCTTTGTTGTTTGGCTGCAATGTTTCAGAAATATTCTTCAGATAGTTCAGCCTCATGATATCCTATTTGAATTTTGGTTGATTTTGTTATATGTATTAACAGTGATTGGATATTGTCCAGGTTTTGAATCAAATTGTGTACGAACTTCCCTCTGAGCATCCTCTGGCTGAGAGCAGACCACTGCGTGAACTTCTTGGCCACACACCCCCTCAGGTTCTCTATATTGAACTAATTTGACTCTGTAATTGGTTATTGGATTTTGATTGTGTATCGATGACTACAACTTTGATATACTTAAAAACAAACCGTTTTATGACGATTGTTATTCCCATTTGACAGGTTATTGCTGGTGGGATTCTTGGAGTTGTCACAGCAACCATAGGTCATTTGATAATCTTGGCTACTAGTCATATATGATGCCCAAATGGGTTAACATCCCCAGATAGATAGTGATACAATGTAACAGGATCTCTTATTGTCACATCTCCTGTTACATGTTTGGATTGCACATTTGCAGATCCCTCATCACATGTGGTTTATTCTTTCTCAAACTTACATATAGGTCTTCCTGCCCATAATCCAGTTAGCATGTCCTTGCTTTGTGTATAAACACTAGCATGCTGATAAAATTTGATTGACTTCATAGCTTTTCCTGAATAGTTTCGTTTCAAATAATATTTGTAGCATGCTCATGAACTAGAATATGCTTTTGTCCTTCTTGCTCAGACATGAACTTGCTAGAAGGCGGAATCAATGAGCTTAGGTGGAATCAATCAGCTAGAGAGAGAGGGTTTTTATAAATGAAAGATGGTGATCACGGGAATCCTAACCAAATCCTAATCAACGGCAGAGCCCCTGGTTCCACTAATAGGCAAATGAATGGTGAATTTGAATCTGCACTTAAGTTTTATCATCAGTACCCCAGAAGATCTATTAAGTTTTTAGGTTCTTAAAGCATATAATTTACGCTTTGTATGCCTGTTTTTGTTTCTATATTTTTCACAAAATTGATATTTCCTTTGCCTAATAGGATTTAGGAGTAAATCATTGAATTGAGACTATATGAAGATGATGAAACAAGACTATGATTGCCT
>NW_004443448.1:765578-776237 GCF_000184155.1 Fragaria vesca subsp. vesca
TATATATATATATATATATATATATATATACAGAAAGGATAGAGAGCGGACGTCCGCACTCCGGCTTAAAGTGCGGACTTCGTCCGTTCTCTGCCGTCTCACGCCGACGACGGCTTCTCTCCTTCCCGGACGACAGCACAGGCTTCTAGGACGGTTTCTCTTCCAGGACTGGCCGGTGACAAGTTTTCTAGCCGGATTGAAGCTCTGGACGGAAAACACCATGATTGATCAAGGTTGGCCGGAAAACTTGTCGCCGGCCAGTCCTGGAAAGAGAGAAGCCGTCTTGGAAGCCTGTGCTGTCGTCCGGGAAGGAGAGAAGCTGTCACCGGCGTGAGACTGCAGAGAACGGACGAAGTCCGCACTTTAAGTCGGAGTGCGGACGTCCGCTCTACATCCGGCCTGTATATATATATATATACAGGCTTTCTCGGCTGCGGACGTCCGCACTGAAGGTTTCGGTGCGGATTTCCATTTTTGCACCATTTTCCGATCGAATTTCCTCAAACTTCCTTCTAGACATATCTAGATCATCTTTGCAAAATTTCAGCCAATTTGGTGATCGTTAAGGCCCTCAAAATCGAAAAACAAATGGAGATGATAAACCGGACAGAATTTAGTCCGTCAGATTTGTTTTTCTATTTTGAGGGCCTTAACGATCACCAAATTGGCTGAAATTTTGCAGAGATGATCTACACAAGATGATCTAGATATGTCTAGAAGGAAGTTTGAGGAAATTCGATCGGGAAGTGGTGCAAAAATGAAAATCCGCACCAAAACTTTGGTGCGGACGTCCGCACCTGAGAAAGGCTATATATATATATAATAAAAAACTTCATTACATAATAAAATCAGTACACATTGGTACCTAAGTTCTAAGAAACATACTGGTTTCAATTATTTATAATATATATGAAAAAAATAATCAAATGTTTGTGGCTTCAAAATCCCGTGCATTCTCCCTTCGAACCTCCTCTTCTTCCTCAGGAGTGAAGTCATTCTCGATGTTGAAAGTCTTGCAAATCTGTTCGGGAGTCTTTCCCTTGATCATGTCTGCCACAGTCTGGCATGTCAAGTCCAGCAGCTCCTTGATGTTCCGATAGTTTGCTGCCACTATCAGATCAAACAGCATATGTTCTGGTCGATCTTTACGAAATTTTCGTCGAATTTCTAGAGAGACTCCTTCATCATTATCATTCTTGCTTTCCTTGTCGTCAAGGTGCTTCTTTAGGTACTCGATGACCTTGGCAAGGATTTGGCCGCTGACGTTGGGCAACGGGATGGCGTTATCGGCGCAGCCATCCTCCACCATGTGATGGAAAGGGTAAATTGTATGAGGGTTAAACTGTAAAATTCATAATCAAGCTGGGTTAATGTTTCAGCAAATGAGCAGTCAAGTGTCCAGGTCTTCATTTTGCAAGTAAATGTCTGAGTTTGCTGCCCTTTTGTGGCTGTAGCAGAGTTCGATCATGCTAAGTAAGGCATGAGGATATGAGGACACAAGAATATCCCAGATAATATCGGTTTGTCTGAAGTAATTTGTAATGTAATCCCTGGGCCTTTGTTGCTCCATATCACTTAAGACAAAGAAACATCTACTCGATCCGGGACCATAATATTGATTTGTTTTGGCAAGTTAGGTTAAATAATTCCCATTTCCAGAAACATCCGAAAGAAAACTCGTGAACGAATTCCAGGCATATAACCTAAAACGCATCGGTAATAATAGTCGTAGTATTACGTAAAAAGTAAAGAATCGTGAAATCTATAGCACAACTTTAAACGAATTTTTTTTTAACTCCATGGATTAATTATATTTTCTATAAAAAGATAATGGAAAATTTTATGATATGTGTGCATACACGAGTTGGTTCAGGTGTGGACTGATGAGAAATGACCTAGATGTTTGTATGCTTGCATATAAAGTTGTTTGGCTCAGTTTGCAGAGGGAACATCCACATTCGAGTTATTTCGATATATCGGGGTACGTAGTTCACAAATGTGATCAATATGAGTACATAAAATGCCGAAAATTTAGTTTATATCAGAAGTCTTCTTTACCCTTTCATGTCTACATAAGGTGATCGAGTGTTAAAAATGTTAAAGGTATATTGTGAGAGTATAGTTTTTACCGTTCATGATTTCCACATGCATCTAGTATCAGTAGCAAACAAATTATGGGAGGCCGGAAGACCTCTATATAAAGCCTACACAAGCTCTGTAATCTCCACTCCTCATCATCTATAGCTAATCGATCTTCCTAGTTCATAAGTTCATCAAGTTATCTCAGTTTTATTTAGCTAGCTAGTCCAGATGGAGAAAGCAAGTGCAATCCTTTCCCACAACCCCCTCCCAGCCATGGAAAGCTAATCACAGTTCTCAGCATTGACGGAGGTGGAATCAAAGGGATTATTCCCGGAACTCTGCTCAGCTTCCTAGACTCCGAGCTCCAGGTGATTAACAAAACAAAAATGTTTATTCATAATGTGTAACTGTTTGGAATACTAAACACGAAAGTAACATAAATTACTGGTTGTTATGTTATATATATATATATATATATATATATATATATGTAGAAGCTGGATGGTGAAAATGCAAGGTTGGCCGATTACTTTGATGTTATCGCCGGGACTAGCACGGGTGGCCTTGTCACCGCCATGCTTACTGCCCCAAATGAAAACAAACGTCCCCTGTTTGCGGCTAGCCAGATTGTCGATTTTCACCTTGAACACTGCCCTAAAATCTTCCCTCAAATCAAGTAATTATATCTCCAAAACTAATATAATTAATTGAAGGGTGACTAGTACTTACTAGTATGCTTAACAGATAATTAAACCGTGATCTTAATTTTCTTGTGCAATGTATATACTGTCCTTTTGGTGACGCCTTAGGTGTTGTCTTAGAAAATGCAAAGGGTGTATACGCACCAAAATATGATGGCAAGTATTTACACACAGCTTATACAGGAAAAATTAGGAGACAGACGATTGAACCAGACATTGACCAATGTTGTGATCCCAACCTATGATATTAAGTGCCTCCAACCAGCTATCTTCTCCAGCTATGAGGTTAGAAGTCTGATCTTTATGATTTTTTTTTCTACATGTAATATATTTTTTTGGTGCTCTTACTAATTTATAATGTTCTTAATAATAATGAGAAATACCTATTACTAATATATAATGTTCTTAATAATAATGAGAAGAAATACCTGTATGTTGGTTTTCAGTTGAAAAGGAACAAGAAAATAGAGCCTCCTCGATCTACTCTCTGATATATGCATCGGAACTTCAGCAGCACCAACTTTTCTTCCCTCGCATTGTTTCAAAACCTCAACAAGAGAATACCATCTCGTTGATGGCGGAGTGGCTGCTAATAACCCGGTATGAAATTTATCTATCACTTCTCAAGCAATAAAATTTATCATCGAAAATAAAAATTCACTTGTGTTAATTATACTTCTCAGGCTTTGACTGCTATAACTGAAGTGACAAAAGAAATCAAGAACGGAAATTCGGATTTCTCTCGGATTGTGCCAGCTGAGCAGGGAGACAGGTTCCTACTTGTATCATTGGGTACTGGTTCATCAGAAAAATCTCATTATGATGCCGATCAAGCAAAATTCTGGGGAATTTTGGGATGGTTGATGCAACCCAACTTCAAATGTCCATTGTTGTATGTACTTGGTGAAGCCAGTAGTGACATGGTAGATTGCCACATTTCTACCCTTTCCAAGCTCTCTGGTCTGATGATAACTACCTTCGAATTCAGGTAGATTGATAATTTGCTCTACTAATATGGTCACGTATAGTGCTCTACGGCATCCTGTGTAATGCTTTAACTCTAATCTCTAATGTGGTAGGATGACAAACTGGATGCCAAACTGAATTGTATGGATAATGCCACGAAAGAAAACTTGAGAGACCTTAAGAAAGCGGGAGAGGCGCTGTTAAAAAAACGAGCTACAAAGCTGAATTTAGATATCGGTATCCATGAGCCTGATGAACGTAATATTCAGGGGCGGGGCCAGCCCAGGTGAAGTTGAAGCCCAAAAAAAAAAACCAACTTCTAATAAAAAAATAAAAAAATTATATACCCAAATCCTTTACCTAAATACCCAATACCCATCGATCTGAGACTAAAAGAGCTAAACTCTAGTCTCTCAGTCTTTGTCTCTCACTACCCATAGCCACTGTCCACTGAGCCACCACACCTGACGCGTAAAGCCCCAAATCCTTTCATCTTTTGCCCACTGGTTGTTGCTCTTGCCTGTCGCTCTTGCCTCTCATCGGTCGCTCTCGCCGCCGCGCTCCTGTCGATTCCCTTCCCAGTCCGGCAGTCCCCGAATCCCCCGATCCCTACTTCTTGACTTCTTGTCTTCCTCAATCCTCAGGTATGGCTATTGGCTAATCACTAATGCCTAATGGCTCTTTGCCTCTTTCCCCGATCCTTACTTCCTGACTTGTTCTTTGCCTAAATTTTAATTGTTGTTTTACTAAATTAGGGAATATAATTCAATAGGGAATACTGGAATAGGGAATAGAATTCAGTTAACTAGGTGTTGACTCTTCCTGTTTCTACTGCAACTACTGAGAGAGCTTTTTCATCCATGAATATCATCAAAAACAAACTTAGAAATAAGATAGAGGATGATTTTCTTGATGATTGTATGGTGCTTCACATTGAAAAGGAATTTGCTGAAGTGGTTGACAATGAAGCGGTGATTAATGATTTTGAAGTTTTGGGGCCTCGTAGAGTAAAGTTTAGTTAATTTTTATTTATGTGTTTGAGGGTAAGGCTTATTACGTCCTCCCTCCCTATGTATGTGTCATTATTAATTAATCAAAATTTCTTGTATCGTCGAACAAAATTTTTTATATGCTATGATTAGCCTAGGTGACATTCTCATCCTGGCTCCGCCACTGGTAATATTACTAATGAAGAGGCTCTCAGAAGGTACTTATTGATTACAAATTACTCTCTCTCTATCTCTACTATATTTGTATCAAATTAAGCTATATGTTTTTCATTCTTATTACTCTTATTAATCAACTATTTGTTTACTTAATCAATTTACGTATGTAGGATGGCGGAAAGGCTCTCCCAAGAAAGGAAGGAACGTGCAATCAGATCATCAGCAGCACAAGCAAACCCAGCATCAACCAGCTGATCGATCGATAAGCTTGAGATCAGTCGATATTTCGAATAAAAAAAAAGCCCATTACATATAGTGATGGTGTCTATATATGCTCAAGACTAGAGTACGTGTGTCGTTTATCTTGTAATTTTCGATCAGTATGTACTTACTGAGATTATGTTCTCAATCAATAATACCAGTTTACTGCCTTGTTATATGCGATGGCACTAGCTTGTTCTGCATTATAATTCATCTGGAAGCACTGAAGCTGTAATTCCCATGAGTTTAGAAACAATTAGGGTTTCCACCTTCATCTGGTGGCCACCTTTATTAGTTTTATTCAATCACGATATGAGATTACAAACAAATCTTTTATTACTTCAAACATCATATATATAAACATATAGACTACTTCCTCGTAGACTTTGGACATATCAGTGGGACTTTGCAACATGTCCATGGGGAGACCTTGCGAGGCGAAGACATTTCTCTGCAGATAGCAATTTTGCAAACCTACAATGAAAATATCCGTTGCGACTTGTTATGAGCTATAATGTATAAGCATATATTTTTACCATCTTATATATTGAAACCTGTTGGGCAATTAGGGTTTCCAAACATGTTTATGTACGTATGTATATAGCCAGCCAGGTACCTTCTAAGAGCCTCGGCATTAGTCTCATGATTACAAGCTTCGAATTTGCCCGTCTCTAAATTAACCCTGGAGACTGGTTGCTTCAATAGTCCGTTACCAACTTTGAGTAGACGGTCCAGATTCTTCTGTGTTGCTATATCAACAGAAGATACATCGCCACTCAGTGTGTCATCCTGCATGTAGTTGTTCATTTCCATCCAAATTATATGTGTGCGTCAATTATAAATCAACTCAACTCCAATTTATGCTATATATATGTAGATGCATATGTATACCTGAATTCGAAGATAGTTTTTCTCCGAGTGAAGGGCTTTAAAGACCGCAGAAAGATGCAAATCGACCATATCAGCACTTGCTTGACTGAAAGCATCGATCAATGGGGTGGAACCACCGCTGGTTAACCAATTCAAGACACCCCATTTAGAGGCAACATGAGCATTGTATTTGAGTTCAGCTTTCGATGAACCAGTTCCTAGTGATATCACCAGAAATCGTCCATAGTCCATTGGTTTTATAGGAAAGAAGTCTGAACTCCCCTTAATTATTTCCTTCGTTACTTCACCAATAGCAACCAAAGTCTGCGAGGGCAAAAATACTTGGTTATTTTTTCTTAATATTTTACATTGGCTACTTGATAATACGAGTATTGAACATACTGGATTATTTGCTGCCAATCCACCATCAATCAGATGAAACTCTCTAACTTCTCCTTTGAGGCCGTTGGTCTTAAAAAAATGAGCTGGAAGATAAGTTGGTGCCGCTGAGGTTGCAATACATATGTCCGAGAGTAGGGCATCAAATGTAGGCTTATTTTTCACCTGTTCACCCCATAAATTTAAGCACAAGCACATCAGAATTCACTTAAATATATCATTGCGGTTGATTTCTTTTGTTCACCAGTTTCGACACAAGTAAAAAGTGAAATTGAACTGGGGATGAACCTCGAAGCTAGAAAAGATAGCTGGCTGGAGATTCTTTATGTCAAATGCAGGAATGACAACATTAGTCAGCGTTTGGTTCAGTTTCTTGTCACCAAGTTTTTCCCTAACCAAGCCGTGCAGATACTTGCCATCGTATTTGGGTCCTGCTAGAGCTTTGATGATCTTTCTAGCACGAGGAAACAGCCAACCACTGTACGTAGACGACAATGGTTTAACAATGGTATAGAGCTAAGAAAAAAATTAGCCATCCAAATAATCAAGAGCTCGAAAAGAAATAAGATTAGCATTAAAGTACCTCTTCTGGGGGAAGATTTTGGGGGAGTGCGTAAGGTAGAAGTCCTTGATATCTTTGGCAGCAAATAGTGGACGGTTATTCTCATTTGGAGCTGTGAGCATGGCTGTTACAAGACCACCTGTGCTTGTCCCTGAAATCACATCGAAATAGTCTGCGAGTCTTGCATTTTCACCATCCAGCATCTGCAACATCGATCGTTGAAACATGAATATTGAACTGATTGATCAAACAAGCAGGTGCATATATATAATTTATAAGTTGTGTATGTATTTTCTACCTGAAGTTCAGACTCAAGGAAAGCAAGGATGGTTCCAGGGATAATCCCTCTTATTCCACCGCCGTCAATGCTCAGAACAGTGATTAGGTTTCCGAAGGTTGGGGGCTGCATAGCGAAACTACTAGTTCTTTCCATAGCTAGGAGCAGTTTGAACTTTGATCTAGCTCGATCGATGTAAGAGAGGCTTTGGCAAATTGGTAGAACAGGTTCTTTAACTTGGGGAATGAGTTTCCATTTGAAAGATATAGGGGGTATTTATACTACTTGAGCTCCTAGCTAGCAGCAATACTATTCAATATTCATCATTTTCCTGGAAATTAAGTAGACACCATGCTAAATCCTCATGCATGCATATATGCCTAACCAAATTTAAAAACTGAAATTGTTTCCAGGTTGATTTGAAATGGTCGATTAATAAAATTAAACGTTTTAATTGAGCATGGCGCTTGTACGTAATTAAGTAAATTAACATTACTATCACGTAATTAACAAACATCAGTCACTATAACAGGAGAGAATATTTAAGCTGAAGTTAATCCTCCAGCTCACGAATGAGTACGTAGTTAGTCGAGAACCAATTAAGTTTAATTAATTAATTATGTGCCTTGTATAGTCACGTGGAGATATAGGAGTAAAATGTGTAAATCATGAATAAATATGGAAGGCATGCAAAATATCATCATCTCTGCATTTTTATTTTTTTGAGACTAGTACTTCATTTGAGTGTTCTATATTTGTAGTTTTGTACGTGTAGATTAGTCACAGGCTCACAGCTATTTTCAGAGTACCGTACACTACCTTATAGTTGATTAAATTAACCATGTTCGTCATATAGCCGCCGCCTTAGATCTATATAATTAACTAGGTTACTCAAATGATTTCTATACGTAATGAATTCTAGCTATAAGTTGAAAAATATGAAAATTATTTCGATAAAACAATCGACACATGCATGCGTTAACCTAAGTTAAAACTCCTATTCTCATAACTAGTATTAGACTAGTATTACCAAGCAAGGCCAGATAGCTAACCCTTCTTATGATGGTCACTAATTGATGATTAGTTGAGTGTTTTCTGATATCAAAATATTAAAACAAAACAATGAGTAAAATATCTAAAATATCCTCGAAATTTCTGTTTTTTACAATTACGTACCGATATTAATTTTCATATATTTCCGATGTTTTATATTTAGTCTATTTTTGGTCGAATATACAACTTTTAGATAAAATTTGATAAACTTTTCATCGATATTTGATATTATCTCGATATATCCATCGAGATTTCCTTTTTTCGAACCATCGAAATTTCTATGATCATCGATATTTTACTCCTTGAAACTAAAATGTATGTTTAAAACTTTAGTAAACTACATATTAATTACTGACCAAATTTCAGTTTACAAATACATTTTTTACACATTATCTTAAACATTTAAGGACGAAAATTAACAAATTAGGACAAACTAATATCCGTATGTCATTCATCACTACATATTTACCAAACTATCATTCACTACATATTCTACTGCTACTATATATGGACGTACTACTGCCGTGTCGACGAGAGACATGCTACTGCCGTGTCGACATGAGACGTCCTACTACTATGTCGACCGAAGACGTGCTACTGCCGTGTCGACGAGAGACGTGCTACTGCTGTGTCATTTTGTGTAAATTTATTTGAAAAAGGGGTATTTTAGTCATTTTGCCTATGAAAGTCTAGATTCAGATCTGGTACGTACCATTAGTTTGGGTCTGGCCTTATGTCCTAGTTTGTACAGAAAATATTGAAAGTGGGGTTTTTGTGTTTTTAAATTTGATCATGTGCTATTATGTAATTTTCTCTCAAAACTTCTCAATCACTTATGATTAATCTTATATATGTTTTTTTATGATTGCGGCTATTGAGACCTCTAAATTTGCTCAGTATACCTCTCATGTTTTTAACACCTCCATTTTATTTTTAAATACAAGTATTTACTCAATAGACATCTATTCAAATTTCTAAGATAACCTTGTTTATATATTATTCATATATGTTCAATATATTACTTATCATACCTCTTATTCACTCATTAGACCTCTCATTCTTTATCAATCATCAAAACTCATTATCTCTAAAATAAATTACTTATTATAATTTTATCCCTTGTTTTAAGAACATAAATCTCTTGAAAATAAAATAATACAGGGTATTGAGTTTCAAAAACTTATTTTTATCAACAAGAAAATGTTCTAAAATGAATAAGGTTTTCTTTTTCTACTTTACATGTGCTAAACAACGATCAAGGAACAAGGATAATCATTTTTTTCTCTATGTATTTTTTTCCTCTATTTAATTATGTAACTCGTGATAATTATTTCAATAGTTATTTAATTTTTTATATGCGATTTTTTTTTGTCTGTATATTCATTCACCTTGTATATGCTTTTAACATGTATGATAATAGAAATTTTTATTTCACATGATCGATAGTGATCATAGTGTTAGCTCTTATTCACTAGCTCCTAAAACCCTAAGCGGCGCGGTTGGTCATCCAGAAAGAGAAGCCGCCTGCTCCGACGGCACGCCCTCGCGGGCGTTGTCGTCGGACGGGATACGAGAAGGGCTCAATCTGAAAGTCAGGTGCGGGAGGTGGTGCCTTTGTTTCTCCGGGCAGAGCGAGGTCGACCACGACGAGCAAGGGTGAGATTGGATGTTAGGGACGACAGCGATCTGTCCTATGGAGGAGGGGGAGCAGACTAGTGGATGGTGTGTGGCGGTGCGCCGAGACCAGAATCATTTGAGGGTGGTAGTTGGGCGGTGGTTCTAGGATCGGAAGTCGTTGAAAGAAACAAGTGCACCTTCTAGGTACCTGAATTTGACAGCCTCGAGTTAGACAGATACAAAAATGTGATGAGTTCACCATTAATTCAACAAATTGGTAAGTCAAAGTGAGATTTCATTTGGTTCCATAATCAATGTATTCAGAAATCTAAAAACTAGTTTCAGAATAAAAGCTACTCCAGATTAATCTCGATTCAAGCTACATAAGCTCAAGGCAGGCCCGGTCCTGGGGCAAGGCGAAGCAGGCTTGGGTCTAGGGCCTCAAATTTTGGGGGCCTTAAATATTATATATAGGCCTGCAGAGTAAAAAAATAAAGGAGAAATTACTGGTCACTCCATTAACTTTCATGCGCTCGACAGTTTACTCCATTAACTTTCAATTTCAATCGATTACTCCATTAACTATCCAATGTCACACAATTAGGTCCATCCGTTAAGTGGCCGTCCAAATCAGTGGTTAAGTTGCTGATTGGACATATTTTTCAACTGGAAATTCTATTTAACACCCCACCTCTCTCTCTCTCT
>NW_004443448.1:776257-781792 GCF_000184155.1 Fragaria vesca subsp. vesca
CTCTCTCTCTCTCTCTCTCTCTCTCTCTCTCTCTCTCTCTCTCTCTCTCTCTCTCTCTCTCTCTCTCTCTCTCTCTCTCTCTCTCTCTCTCTCTCTCTGTGGCCAGCCATGGCTTCTTAAACAGTGTGTAAGCTGTTGTTTTTGGCTTCACTTTCCTCTCACTCAAATCCAACAAAAGTTTATGAACCAAAGCCTATTGTAAAGATAGGATTACAAGCTTTAAGTACATAGCTTAAGTTTTGAAAACAAAGCCCTGGATAGGAAGTTATGCTCTCTCAAAGTTGAAGCAAAAATCTGAAAACCCAGAGAATTTCAGCTTTTGGCTGAATCTGCTACTGTTTTTGGCAAGCAATTTGACAAACCAAATGTTAACCAAATCCTCTGAAATTTAAGACACATAAAGATGGATATATGTTCTTTACAAAGGTACTTTCGGATTTCAAAACAAAGGCCTGAGCTGAAAGATATCAAGACGCAAAGTAGGAAAGAAAATCAGCTTTTCTGCAGAATTCTGGAAATTTGCAGCAACTAATAAACTTGATTTTGGAAGCTTTAATTCGACTTTTGAAGTAACAAAACAAGGTCTAAAGCTTCAGAACGTTAAGGAACAGATTTCCAGAGTACGAAATCATTTTAAATACAACAGACAGTTGAATCAAAAGGATCCAAAATCTACTTTGGACACCCAAACTCAAGAACATAGTTCTTGAGCTACAACCACAATGATTCTAATTGAAACCTAACAACGAATAGAGCCACCGGAGGGCATTGGTCAAATGGTCACTTTTTGCTCACTGAGCTGAACCCAGACATGGAATTCCCAATCGATACGAGACCCTTGTTTCGTTTCGTTTCCCGATCTGAACCCCTCAAGCTCCAGTCTGCTATGCAAACCTGACCCACAATCAAAATTCCAAATCTTCCGGATTCTTCCAGCTCAACACACAACAAAACCCAGCAAACTGCTTCGTGTTCTCCTGGAACTGACCCAGAGTTGATCGAGCTTGATGATGATGACGACCAGAACGAGCTCCCTTCTTCTTCTTCTTTGGTGTTGTCTCAGCAAAGCCCCGAACTTTTACTTTTCTTCTTCTTCGTTCCTAATCTAGCATGCATGAGTACTTCACACGTTAATCTTTTATTTCTTTAATTTGTTTTTGTTTCTTGTTTTTGCATATGTATGCATTTTCTTTTCCTAGATTTGCTAGATTCAATCATCATAGCTATCGTGTGATGACAATAGTTATTGTCAATGTACTTCCTCAAGAAAGAGCAATCGTGTGACATTTTATTGTCATTTGTTCTCCTACCAAATTATTTTACATCAGGTTTACAAAAAGGGTTATTTGTACTATATAGATGGCATTGGTCTAGTCCTCTAACTTCTTGTCCCTCTACACTTACCAAAAAAAAAAAAAAAAAATTACGTAGAGGAGGCAATAGCTGTCTTTTGCTTACACAGTTGTTACTAGGGCTGGGCACGGGCCCGGCCTGGCCACTATTTTACAGGGCCCGGGCCCTGACCGGACACACTCCAATCGGGCCGGGTTTTATTGTTTCAAATTCAGGGCCCGGAAAAAGCCCGAACCAGCAAGAACCAGGCCGGTCCTGTTGGGCTTGCGGGCTTAATAACTTGAAATGAAATGCAATAACGAGAGCGAGACTGACTGACTGAGAGAGTTGACCCTCTCAATTTAGTTTAAGTCTTTGACCACAAATCATGTGTGGTTGAGCTCATTCTATTATTGTAAATCTTTAGAAACATCTAATAAAATTATGACATGTATATTAGTCGGGCTCTCGGGCTTTTTTCATTCCCATAAACAAGGCCCGGGCCCGGCCTGGACCGCCACTAAACATAGTCGGGACCGGTGGCTTTTTATCTCCAACGGGCTTTATGCCCACCCCTAGTTGTTACCCTCGTTGCTGGCTGGCGTTGGTAAGTGTAGACAGAACATGGAAAAGACGGAAGGAATTGACCGAGCCTAATTAAGCCGCGTGGTCACCGTCCTTTTTACTACGACAGTAATAACTAGTCCTTTTACTACTGGGTGTGGATGGTGTTGTCGGCGTCACGTAAATGCCGGCCAAATGATACAAGCTTGACATATATATATATATATTTATATATATACAGGCCCCATGTGAAGCGGACGTCTAGGACGTCCGCACTAGGCTTAAAGTGCGGACGTCCGTCCGTTCTCCACCCTCCGGCGCCGGCGATGGCGCGCCTCCACCCCAGAAGACTCCACCAACATCCCTGACCACTTTCCCTCCCTCGGCGAGTCCATTCTTTTCCAGTTTTCCGGCGAGATCACCCAAAACTTCAAACAAAATCGATCTCGCCGGAAAACTGGAAAAGAACGGACTCACCAGTGAGGGAAAGTGGTCGGGGAAGCTGCTGGAGTCGGCTGAGGTGGAGGCGCGCCCTCGCGCGGCGCCGTACGGTGGCGAACGGACGAAAATCCTCACCGTAAAACGGTGCGGACGTCATAGCAGAGAAGGGCTGTATATATATATATACACTGTATATATATATACAGCCCTTCTCGGCTGCGGACGTCCGCACCAACGGTTTTGGTGCGGATTTCCATTTTTGCACCACTTTCCGATCGAATTTCCTCATCTCCACCGTCTGGTATCTAGATAATATTGTATAGATTATCTCTGTAAAATTTCAACCATTTGGTGATCGTTAAGGCCCTCAAACTCGAGTTTTTCTGGTATGAACACAACCGGACAGAATTCAGTCCGTCCATTTGTTTTTCGAGTTTGAGGGCCTTAACGATCACCAAATTGGCTGAAATTTTGCAGAGATGATCTACACAATATTATCTAGATACTAGACGGTGGAGATGAGGAAATTCGATCGAAAAGTGATGCAAAAATGGAAATCCACTTTTTTAGTGCGGACGTCCGCAGCTGAGAAAATCCGTGTATATATATATATAGACACACACACGTACGTAGAAACATGTGGTGAAGGTAAGGCTATATATATTGATAAAGGGGGTAACCGAGTGCTATGTATATATGCCTATCAATCATCACGTACGTTCGTCTTTGGTCCAAGATGCCCTTCTTCTTCTTGTTTTCTTCTTTGGCTTATGATCTAAGTTCTAACTAATATTAACGTCATATTAATAGCATGACAAGTCGTGTATGTGCAAAGGGAGTCATGGTAGTCTCTATTACTTTGCATCCAAATGTGCTTCATTGTTAACTAAGCCTCTTGACGCGTACCAAGTGTCAGTGTGTATTGTTGTAATCCAACAAAGTGTGTGTTATTTTCTCTTTTGAAATTTGATAGAAAATATATATATATATATAGTTTTTATCCAGAACGAAACTTTACTTTGAAATTAAAGTGTGAAATTCCTTATTTGACTTATTTTTTTGTCATATTTCCACATTTCTACTGTTCAGTTTGTAGAACCTAATGCATAGACACTTCTACCAAGTTTCATTGAATTTGATGATCGTTTGGGTTTTCATAATCGTTATTTATACAAACAGTTCTGAATAGACAGATTTATGGTTCGTTCGTCAATTTAATCTAATTCGGTACCTTAACGATCATCAAATTCAATGAAACTTGGCATGAGTGATCTATGCATTAGGTTCTACAAACTGAACGGTGGAGATGTAGAAATATTACCAAAAAGTGAGTTAAATAAGGAACTTCACACTTTAATTTCAAAATGAAGCTTCGTCCTAAATAGAAACTGTATATATATATACACACAGGGCCCTTCCAATGAGGGATCCATTTTTTTGTTCATTTCTAGGGATATATATATTGGGGAAAAAATGAACCAAAGAGAAAAAATTAAAAGGATTACAATGACAAACCAAAGAGAAATCTAAGTTGAAACTAAGTACCTCCAAGTGCTTTTCCTGTATGATCACCTTGACTGAGAGTGGACCATGCCATAACATCTTCACACCATGCTCCTTGTTTCTGGAATTATAAAAAACAAATATATGAGAATAAACGAAACAAACCAGATAACCACCAAGACAAGAATAAGTATCAACCTGCAACTCTTGTACCTGCATAAAGATCACATATAAATCACATCTCATCTGAAATGACTTCTTCTTGCATTTTTAGAAGCAAAATCATCAACTATATGTTCAACATCAATAGCTTTCAACATACTCTTTTCAATACTCAATATTGCTAATCCATTCAACCTATCTTGAGTCATAGTTGTCCGCAAATAAGATTTTATCATTTTTTATTTTGAAAAACTCATTTCCGCATATGCCACGGTAATAGGTACAATGAAGTAATAGAATGTTGCTTTAAACTAAAAATTAAAATAAAGTAATAAAAAATAGAACCTAGATAGTGAAGCATTGCTAACTTCAATTCTTTCTATCATATGCAACTACCCAAGATCCGATGCACATTTCCAAATTCAAATCTTCTCTGCAAAAACATAAGAACAATTTCATATATAAATTTCATATACCAATTTCATATATCTCAAATGCATGATTTCATAAAGGAAAAATAAAATATATACAAAAAAAAGATTCGAAGCAACCTTTTTCAATGGCAAGACCCAAAAGGAAGAATTCAGAGTGGTGAAACTCAGAGGAACCTTATGTCCAGTGACTCTAGTCTTTAAAAACTGGATTGTGAGAGAGGAGATGTGAAATTAAGAGTGTGAAATTGAGAGAGGATGAAAAATTTCGAATGATCATGAACAATTTATAGAGAGAGCAGACAAAAGATTTTTGGTTCCGGAGAACATCAATCGCCAATCGAACTCCTTTATTGCTGCAACGGATTTCTCCATAATTGATGTAACGGGTATTTGACTTGGAGAAGGAATGAGAAGATGAGAAGATTAAGAGTTGGAGAGAGAAGAAGAGATTGAAAGAAGATTTTTGTTGGAGAATGGAGAAATAAAGAAGACGCAAAAAAGAGGAGAAGAGTTGAACGACAATAGGGTTTTCCAAACCTATAATTATGGTTTTATTTTTATTTTATATTAATGATAAGTATATATTAATTAATATAACAAATGACAAAAAAAAAATTGGGCCCCTTCAGCCTTGGGCCCGGTGCGTGGGCACTGCCTGTACTGGGCCAGGGCCGGGCCTGGATAACAACATCATTCTAAACCATAAACCAAGCAAACTACCCTCTAATCTCATGCAACATCAAACATGAGTTAATATTAATACAACTTAAGACACCCCACATAAGTACATGACAGCCTTCAAAAATAAAAATATCTAATATAATCTTGAATACCAAACATGTAAATGTGTTGGACTAAAGAAGAGATCAATTTGGGTCCGCGCATCTCTTTGTCGCTAAACCCTTGAATGGGTAGTGGTACATACGAGTGGGGTATAGTTGATTAGCAATGTGTTTAGGTGGCGATTATTAGTAGTGATGGATTAGGGTGTTGGTTAGCCGAAATGACTTGAACCCATAATGTTTGATTGATTGTTCCCCCCGACCTCCTCCTGAGAGAGAGAGAGAGAGAGAGAGAGAGAGAGAGAGAGAGATCTATA
>NW_004443448.1:781812-790339 GCF_000184155.1 Fragaria vesca subsp. vesca
GAGAGAGAGAGAGGCTCTATCTAATATTGTAGGGCTAGCTAGAGCCCCTAGAGGAGAGGATTAGGTCTCTTTGTCTCTAGGAGGGTTAGTGTTGCAATCACATTTCTTAATCCTTCATTACCAGTAACCTAAGATGGATCAACTACACTTTATCTCTATGCAGTAATTACTATGGACACCCAGCAGAATTCTAAGGACCACCTGAGTAGCAGAGAGCCAAGTAGCTGCACTCCCTTTTGTCTGTATCTGTTCTCTTCCTCTTTAAGTTGTAATCTCTTCCCTAGTTATGGGTATGAAATGAATATGAAATCTTCTTAGTTATCTGTGTTTCTTTTACTTTCGTTCTTCCCTTAATCAATGTTCTCATCAAGTGGTATCTAGAGCTTGGTTCCGATGCGAGGCATCTAAAATCCCCGCCCTTCCCTCCCTAATTCTGAGGGCAGGATTCCAACCATCCCACAACCCAACACCCAAACACCACCCCGCCATGCTACCCCTACCCATTCCTCCCCATCAAACACTTACACCATCTCCACAGATTAGCTGCACACATTTCAAGCCGATGTGGACAGCCTACACGACCAAACTGAGGTTCTCCAATCTCAGAACGAGGAACTCCACTCCTCCATCGTGGCAATAGCTTGTAGCCAGACTCTCATGGCACATCAGTTTGCGGTAATCCAGAATTTGTGGATGAATCAGGCGGTTCACAACGCCTCAACGGGTGCACCTACCACAGCTCCTTCCATCGGGCCTCCTCCTGACGTTGGTTTCCTGAGCTACAACGCTGGTCACCAGTCAGCTACACCGACCTCACACCAGGCAGTGCCTTCCCAAAACAGCATCGCGCTGCCACCACCATCCCCGCAGCCCAGCTTTTCCCAGGGAGTTTGAAGCCCTTCTACCCCAGCCATCTCTTTCGGCTCCTTTCCACCACAAACTCCCAATATTGACACCATGTCCTCACCACAACCCACTCTCACACCACCACAACCACAACAACCGCACCCGCATCAATCCCAAACCGTACTCACACCACCACATCCACAATTCATCCCGCCCCAACCTCAGTATCACTATTACCATCCTCCACCACAAAACCACTATCGCCCTCCAAAGATTGAGCTCCCTCGCTTCAATGGCGATGATGTTATGGGTTGGCTAGCGATGGCTGAGCTCTACCTCCGTATGAACAATGTTCTGGTTCATGACAGAGTGCAAACCGTGGCAAGCTTATTCGGCTAGGACCCGTCGATTTGGATGAATGCGTATGAACAACGTCATCCCAATCCAACATGGGAAGAGTTCTCTGCAGCTCTGTTGAGTCGTTTCGGTGCGAGGACTGCCTCAGATTTCAAAGGCCGCTTGGCGCACCTACAACAGACCGCTTCGGTTGACGAGTTCATCAACTCCTTCACCAAACTCTCTTGCCGCACTCCGGATTGGGCCGAAAGGGATCTCATTCCCATCTTTATCGATAGTCTTCGACCCGAGCTCCGCCATGATGTCCGTGCTATGAATCTTGCAACCTTAGCAGATGCTCAACGTCTAGCACGCTGCTATGAAACTCGAAACAACGCCATTCGCCCTCCCAATCCCTTCCGCCACCGCCTTTTTGCTCAACCTAATCCTGTTCGCTCCTCCTTCACCTCTCACACACCAACCAGTAATTCTCCCATTCAACCACTTACACCCACCACCACCACCACCACCACCACCACCACCCATATTAGACCACCACCAACAACTCCCCAAAATACACAACCATTCAGATCGTTTCGCCATTTTTCCACACCGGAACAACGCGAACGTCGAGCCCGAAACCTTTGCTTCAACTATGATGAACAGTATTCAAAGAACCATGTCTGTAAACAGACATTCATGGCCATCTTGGAAAGACCGAGCCTAGAGGAGGAGCCACTTGAGACTGAGGAACCTCAGCACGAGGATGATACACAACCTCTGACCACCCTGCACCCGAACCCGGCGTTGCCGCTCTAGCCATCACCACCACGAAACTCAGTGAGGTGATGCGAATCCATGGCTCAATCAACAGCCAACCCATTTTGGTCTTCATCGATTGTGGGTCCGTCACCAATTTTTTAAACCCGGCTGCGGCGCACCGGTTGGGCATGCCGGTTTACCCACCGGCGACGTCGCGCTTCACATCGGCCTCAGGCCACCTTGTCGTTCCCTCTGGTGTGGTCCACAAGGTGACCGTTGAGATGCAAAGATACCAATTCACGAGCTCCTTTCTTCTGTTACCCGTGGCAGACTGTGATCTGGAACTGGGGGCAGAGTTGTTGGACACACTTGGCTACATTGACTGACACTTCAAAGATAAAATTATGGCTTTTGTCTCAGGGGGACAACGCCATTTACTACGAGGAATCACCGCCAGGCGTACTTCGGAGGATGACAAATTGCTATTTGACTGTTTTCCTCCAGATCCATTTGAGTCCCCACTTCCAATGCACGCCTTGACTGAGTCAGACATGGATCCCACCTTATCATCCCTACTATCAACTTTCACTGATATTTTTGAACCTCCTGTAGGCCTACCCCCACCCAGGCCCATTGATCATCGAATACAATTACAGCCTAACTCTTTACCAGTGAATGTAAGGCCTTACAAGTATGGACACTCACAAAAGACAGAAATTGAAGCCCAAGTCCAGGACATGTTGAATCTAGGCATCATCCAACACAGCCGCAGTCCGTTTTCCTCCCCAGTCCTTTTAGTGAGCAAAAAGGATAACACTTGGTGGTTTTGTGTCGATTACCGGGAGTTGAACGCCATCACCATCAAGGATCGTTTCCCCATTCCGGTGGTCGATGAACTCCTCAATGAACTTCATGGCGCTCGTTATTTCACGAAGCTTGATCTCCGCTCCGGGTATCATCAAGTTCAGATGCGTTCCGAGGATGTCCCCAAGACGGCTTTCCGCACCCACGATGGGCACTATGAGTTTTTGGTCATGCCATTCGGCCTATCCAATGCGCCAGCTACATTTCAAGCATTGATGAATATGCTCTTCAAGCCATATTTACGGAGGTGTGTCTTAATTTTTTTTTATGACATCTTGATTTATAGCAAGGACTTTATTTCCCATATGGAGCACTTACAACTCATTTTGGAAGCCATGCAGACCAATGAGTTGAAAGCGAAGCTCTCTAAGTGCTCTTTTGCTCAACAAAGTGTTAATTATTTGGGTCATGTCATCTCCGGTGAGGGCGTTGCTATGGACCCCGAGAAAGTGCAGTGCATTGTGGATTGGGCCAAGCCTCTCACTATTAAAAGCCTACGGGGTTTTTTGGGCCTCACGGGGTATTACCGGAAATTTATAAAGCATTATGGCATGTTGGCCAAGCCTCTCACATACATGTTAAAGGCCCACAGTTTTCATTGGAGTCCAATATCCGAGCAGGCCTTCTTGGCACTAAAACATGCAATTACATCTGCCCCAGTCCTTGCACTACCTGATTTCACAACTGCATTCGACCTAGAAACTGATGGGATCGGTGCGGTGCTCTCCCAGCAGCGTCATCTATTGCCTTCCTCAGTAAGATCTTTTCTCCCCAAAATCAAGCTCTTTCTGTTTATGACAAAGAGATGCTAGCCATTCTTTTTGCGGTGAACAAATGGCGTCACTATCTTTTGGGGAATTTCTTCAACATCATCACCGATCACCAACCTCTCAAACACCTGTTGGAGCAACGCATCTCGACGCCTTCTCAACATCGGTGGCTATACAAATTGATGGGTTACAACTACAAAATCACATACCGACCTGGCACACTAAATTCGGCGGCTGATACTTTGTCCCGTCAATTGGAGCTATGCGCGATCCAGCATGTGTCCGCTCCGGTGTTTGACAGCCTATCCACCATTGATCGGACCTGCCTCGACGATCCCACCGCTTCAGCAATCATCACCGCTCTCAAAGCCAACAATGAGACCAAGAAGCACTTTGAGTTGCGCCAAAACAGGTTGTTCTACAAGGGCAACATCTATGTGCCCCTCACCTCGGATTGGCGCTGCAAGATATTGGATGAGTTCCATGCTTCTCTCGAGGGTGGTCATTCCGGTTATCTCTGAACTTACATTCGCCTCGCCTTGAGCTTCTCTTGGCCGGGTATGCGAAAGGATGTGAAGCGCTTTGTGGCGGCATGTGATCAATGTCAACGCCAAAACTCAGAATCGGTGAATCCACCGGGCTTGCTCCAACCACTTCCGGTCCCTGATGATGTGTGGGTTGATATATCTCTTAATTTTGTTGAGGGTTTGCCAAGTTCAGATGGCAAGAACACCATTCTTGTGGTGGTGGACCGTCTCTCTAAGTCCGGTCACTTCATTGCCATCTCTCACCCATACACCGCTGCAGACATTGCAGACATCTTTGTGTGTGAGATCTTTCGCCTCCATGGTATGCCGAGATCCATCACTAGTGATCGTGATCCAATTTTTATCAGCAAGTTTTGGGAAGCTTTTTTCAAGTTACAAGGTACCAGACTCTGCCGAAGCTCGGCCTATCACCCCTAATCCTATGGCCAAACGGAGGTTGTGAATCGTTGCTTGGAGCACTATCTCCGTTGTTTCGTGGCGGACAAACCTACAAAGTGGGCGTCCCTCCTCCACTGGGCGGAGTGGTGGTACAACACCACTTATCACTCCACCATTCACATGACGCCATACCAGTCACTTTACGGCAGAACCCCTCCTTCGGTTCTCTCGTACACACCGGGAACCACCAAGGTTCACTCAGTGGACATTGCCTTGCGGAACCGAGATGATCTCCTTAAGCTTCTCCGCTCCAACATGGCTATGGCACAGAACAAAATGAAGCAGCAGACTGATCAACATCGCACTGAGCGGACCTTTGAGGAAGGCGACTGGGTTTATCTCAAGTTACATCCATACCGGCAAAAGTCACTCGTCAAACGGCCATCTCACAAGCTTGCTCCCAGGTTCTATGGCCCATTTCAGATTGTTTCTAAGATAGGTACAGTCACCTACAAATTGCGCCTTCCTCCACGCTCCAAGCTGCATCCGATTTTCCATGTGTCACTGTTGAAGAAGAAACTTGGTGCCAACATCCCTGTTCAAGTGACTCTACCCCCTACTGATGACACTGGATCCCTCCAAGGTCCTCGACATGGCAGTGGTAAGGAAGAAAAATCGCTCTATGACACAATGGCTGGTGTAGTGGGAGGGCCTTCTTGAATCAGATGCTACATGGGAAGATGCCTATACCATCATGAACCACTTTCCACAGTTTCGGGCTTGAGGACAAGCTCCCTCTTAGGGGGGAGACCTTGTTGCAATCACATTTCTTAATCCTTCATTACCAGTAACCCAAGATGGATCAACTACACTTTGTCTCTATGCAGTAATTACTATGGACACCCAGCAAAATTCTAAGGACCACCTGAGTAGCATAGAGCCAAGTAGCTGCACTCCTTTTTGTCTGTATCTGTTCTCTTCCTCTTTAAGTTGTAATCTCTTCCCCAGTTATAGGTATGAAATGAATATGAAATCTTCTTTGTTATCTGTGTTTCTTTTACTTTCGTTCTTCCCTTAATCAATGTTCTCATCAGTTAGTGCCTCTGTCTATCCGTACGGGTGATCGAGGAGGATCCTGAGTCGATTAGTTGGGTACCGCGTGGGAAACAGCTGTATCCTTTCTTCTTTCTATGATCATGTGGGCATTACGGCCAGACATCATGTACATGTACTACTAGCTAGCTAGTATAGACTAGCTATAGCTAGTACTGTAATACAGATCATTATCTCGTTTCCTGCTCCGACTGTCCTATTCTATCTCATCTTTCCCAACACCATCTCGCTCTCTCTTGCTCTTGCTCTTGGAGAAAAAGGATTTCTATGATTCTACACACTCTAATTTCTCTTTTTGAACTGGATGATTCTTCTCGGATTTGTTATTAGCAAGCCTACTTACCTATGATTCAATCAGCAATACTAATTAAACTTCAGTTCTACTATAAATATGAAACATGTGTTTATAAATTATTTTGATTTTTAAGTGTACTGAAATTTCAATTCATCCAATTTTTTGGGTTAACATTAGTTTTCTCTTCCAATTCGATCCAATTTGGTTCTCTCAGCAAAAGCTTTCTTCGATCTACATGCATCGAGTCATTCAAGTCTATATTTTCTTCTTCGTTTTTTGTCTGGTAAAACTACACTACATATTTTCAAAATACGTTGTTATTCAAGGGAAACACGTTTCAGTCGCGTTTTCAAAATTTTTCTCGCTTTTCGATCACGTTTCAGAAATCTTCCTTTGTGGAAACGTGTTTCGGTTTCTGAAACACGAAACGCCTGTTTTCGGGAATTTCGGTGCAACATAGGTTGTTATCAGTTGCTCATTTTGATAAAAAAAAATGATGTGAAAAAAAAAAAAAACCAACACACTTAATAAAAATGACAATTCTAAAGTACTACCACGTATAACGAACTGAAGTCAACACATTCTTTTATTACTTTGATCAAAATGCTCATAAAAGACAAAATCTAAGTCGGTAAAATCCAAATTTTAAGTTACCAAAAACAAATATGGAGTGTGGATAATGAGTATGGATATCACTGTTGCGTACTTTCTTGCTTTCTGTCGTTCTAACTAGAATAGCTGCCCGTGTTTTGCCGCGGTGTTTTGTCTGTTTATATACTTAAGGATGAGAGATAAAATGGAGATAAGAAGATATCATTTAGTAGCAAAGAACATATATTACAATGAAGCTGGAGTCATTCAGTTTAAAATAATAAGGCTCCAATTGTTAGCCAAAAAGTTAACTCCAATTTTGATTATACAAAATGGTTTGTTGTTGGCCAAAAATGCAGTCATAGTTTTGCATGTTCACAACTTAGATAAGTTGAACAAAAGTTATATATACACAGTGGGGTTCACATTTAGTTAATCTTCTACTTCTGGTTTTGGTTCTTGCTTGTTGAGGATGATATTGGTTCGTTGATTTCCCTGTCACATCAAATTGAATAATTATTAACATGTAGATTAGAGAAAACAGCACTAATAAATAGATGTGAATAAGTACTAATATAGATGTGATTGTTATCAAGTTTTGTGGACAAATGGAGATTTCTATGCAGAGTTTATGGAAGTTTCCGGAGACTGAGAGAGTACAATGAGATCGACTATGCACGTTTCAGGAGACCCTAAATCAAAACATCAGCGCAAAGCTAGAGCACCTAATATGGAAGCCTAATGAGAGGTCATGACCAAACAAAACATTCAACACTTAAATGAACTCACATGAATTTGTAATGTGCTGTCAAACTTTCATAGAATCGCATATGAATACCCAAACTTATACACCAAACCACAAAATTCAAAACAAAATTGAACAAAAACCTCGAAAAGGGTACTGAAATTTGTCAACTTACCTTCAATGAGAGAGTCAAAAGCTGATTCAATAAGGCAATAACTTTATCCTTATACAAATATTGCTGTCCCACAAATTCATACGTAACAAAATACACAATCAAAATCCAAAAAAATAAAAAATAAAAAAATAACTAACAATCAAAATAAAAGATGTAAAAGAAGATGTAAGATTATATTTAACCAGTTTAGACAAAATCAACCTAGCATAAACAATATCAATAGACCATGATAAATCTCTCAGATCAATTACCTTAAAAAATATCATATTTTTCTGTATCTTTTTCTGTTAATACTTAATAGTACGCCTTATGAGAATGCGATCAATTTAAACACTAACTTCCTATTAGAATTTGGGAGAATATATTTTCTCAGAAATCCATTCATAACTCTAAATAAGAGCATGTTACAATTATACACAAACACATTCAAAGAGAAACAAAAGAAAGTGTAAATGAAGAATAGCATCTGAGGACCAAGAGAGAAACAATAGAATACCATTGATTAAAAAAAGAAAAAGATAGCATTTTTTTTTCCGAAGGATCTAGAGAGTTTGTGAGAGAGCAAGAGAGAACTATAGACGTAGCCTTATTTTTTTTTTTTTTTTAAAAAAAAGGTCTTCGCACTGTTCACAGGAACAGTGTTCAGTAAACAGTGATGACGTCAACACAACAAATATATATATAGCTTAAATAGCTAGTGAATTATACTCATCATGTCTCATCCATCCCCCTGCCACTCTAATTGCTGAGACAACATGGAGAAATTGCCACCAAAGTCCTAATTAGATTAGGAGACACAAACTTACTAGATCTGAATTAGGAACAGAAATTTCCATATCTATATATAGTTCCTATCTTAACCTGGTATATATATTATATAGAAAATGACATTTCACTACTATAAACAGTTGCAAAACACAGAAAACCCATCTTTCAAAAGATTTAAACAAATAAGGACGGAAGCCCAAACCCAAAACAATACAACATCAAGCCTAATCCAAATTTTAAATGCATAATGACCATAATACCCAAAATTTTGATAAATTTCCATACTATGCCACTCACTCTCTTCTCTCTCCCCTGATCTTATTCTCTCTCTCTCTC